>NW_005367911.1:841604-845304 GCF_000412655.1 Myotis brandtii | reverse complement strand
ATCTGCCCCCCTGCAGCTGCCTCCAGCCTGCAGCCCGCGCTCACCTGGCTGCAGTCCCGCCCCACCCCAGCGCTACGCTGGTAGGAAGCGCTAGCCCTTGGGTCGCGCATCTCTGGCTTCAGATCCCGCTCTGCCTTGTCCAACTAACAAAAAAAGTCTAGAGGCTTTGGCTGGAAAGACATGATAAGGATTTATTCAAGGGTCTTAGAACCGGAAACACAACGAAGCAATAGTCAGAGTGTTCCCAAGAAGAAAAAAATGGAGTTCTTATAGTAAAAAGTCCATTCTTCCGAGATCAGACGAGATCGGAAGCATTCAGGGTGGTATGGCCCTAGATGTAAAAGGTACATTCTTGAAAAGAATCAGCTTGCATTCTTTTTTTTAAATGTTTTTAACATATCTTTACTGATTTCAGAGAGGAAGGGAGAGAGATAGAAACATCAATGATGAGAAAGAATCATTGGTCAGCCAGGGCCTGTGCCCTGACCAGGAATCACACTACGACCTCCTGGCTCCTATGTGGATGCTCAACCACCGAGCCCCACCGGCTGGGCTCACCTCGAATTCCTACCTCTTAGCTCTGCCTGGGGGGATCCCCACGTGAAGCAGTAGAGAGACCACATTTGGAACCCCTCCCTCTGGGCTAGATCTGCAGTCAGGCGGCCTTCTGAGCTCTTCCAGGACGATGGATGTCAGGGAGAGGAACATCCTGTTTGCGCTGAAGGACACACCCCAGCTCATGCCCCTGCCCACAGGTACCGCTATTACCAGAACGTGTGCACCCACAGCTACTCCTTCGTGTGGTGGGACTGGGCCCGCTGGGAACAGGAGATTGACTGGATGGCACTGAACGGCATCAACTTGGCACTGGCCTGGAGCGGCCAGGAGGCCATCTGGCAGCGGGTACGTGCCCCCCACACGGGCCACTGCAAGTGTCCCTGTCCCCCACCCACATCAGCACAGTGTCTGGCACACAGAATAAGAGTTCCAGAGTGTTTGTAGTGGGCACAGTGGCCCCAGCCCTCCAGAAACGGGCTTCCACGGCTGAGACAAACCCTAGGAGTGCTTACTGAGAGCTGGGCCCCAGGACCCCACCATACACGCTTAAGAAGTCCAGTCAGTCTGCTGCTTCTACAAAGTCTCTGTCATCAGCAGTCTTTGATCTCACTTATTCTCTCCATCCTTAGCCATGGCCCTGATTCAGGCTCTCATGCCCTCGCCCTGCTCCCCCCCCCCCCCCCCCCCCCCCCCCTCCCCCGAGCCTCTGAGCAGGACTCCTTTCTGAAATGCAGATCTGGGCAAGCCCTCCCACTAACACAGTCAGGAGCGCAGCATTGCCTCCAGCCTTTGCGGGGCCTGGGAGCTGCGTCCCTGGGCCCTGAGGGCTGGCTGCACCTGCAGCTGCTTGAGCTCCCCGCAGAGCTGATCTCTAGCAGCCTTGCTCCCTGAAGCCTTCTAAGGCCCCTTCCTTGTTTGGGGAGAGCCCCCTTGTGCCTCACCTCACCTGTGCTGCAAGGGTGACATTAGTAAACTCACCTGTTCACGCATCTGTTCCTCCTGGACTGCGGGCTCCTTGCAGGCGGAGGTTGCATTTTGTCTCTAACCGTTGGGCACAGCACAGAGAGGAGATGAGTGAATGTCAGTGAGTCGGGGAAAGGAGATGAATGTGCTTATGTGCGGGGGTTGCCTTCCTCCTCAGGTGTACCTGACCTTGGGCCTGACCCAGTCGGAGATCGATGAGTACTTCGCTGGCCCTGCCTTCCTGGCCTGGGAACGCATGGGCAACCTGCACACCTGGGGTGGCCCCCTGCCCCACTCCTGGCACCTCAAGCAGCTTTACCTGCAGGTAAAATAAAGGGGAAGGGAAGGATAGAATTGGTCCTGGACAGTCACAGGCTAGGGAGGGTGGTATTTGGCCAGTCTCAAGGCTCCTAATTAGACCCCGGGGACTCTGTGTGCCCTGGGGGAGCGAGGGCCTCCCATCTCGGGCCATGCTCACCAGCTCCCCCTCCCGTTCTTCCCAGCATCGGATCCTGGACCGGATGCGCTCCTTCGGCATGATTCCCGTGCTGCCTGCGTTCGCAGGGCATGTACCCAAGGCTATAACCAGGTGAGGCTCCCCTGCCCTCTCCTCCCACTCAACTCAGAGATGGAATTTATTTTCCCCTGAAAGACATGATTTAAAGAGCTGTAGGCCCTGGCTTGATTCCTGGCTCTGCTATCCACTAGCCATGTGACTTCAGGCAGGTTATGTGACTGTCTGTGCCTCAGTTGCCTCACTTACAGAATGTACATGGCTTGGCACCGAGACTTAGCCAAAGGCAGCTCTTGTGTGTGGCATTTGGGTGCACTAGTCTCTGTCCTCCCTGCTCCTCTGTGGTACCCACCCACCCATCCTCTCCTGCGGCTGGGAAAATCCTTCAAGGCCAGCTGAGACCTCCCTCCTTCAGGAAGCCTTGCTGGGCTCCCAGCACTGGTCGCCACCTCCTTCAGCCCCGTGAGCCCCTGGTTTCCACCACTCTCACATACTTCGCGCACGCTGCTGGCTACCCCTCCATCTCTCCAACCGGGTGGCAGGAGCCTCGTGCACACATTCAGTGAATGCTTGTCGGGGGTCTGGGACTGCCAGACCAGGCTCTGCTGGGCCCTTGGGAGGCAGCGGCAACAGTGCACTGAGTTCCTGTCCCTGGTGGGAGATAGGTTGGCAGGGGGTTATAATACAGTGATAGGGCCCACTTCTCTGTCAAGGTCACTGCTGCCTGGGTAAGAGGAGCTGCAAGGACTCAGAGAGAGGCAGTACTGGGCCAGACCTTGAAAAATGAGTGTTGTTTGTTTCAACCAGTGGGAGGGGAGATAGCAAGAGTTTTCCAAACTAGGTGAAACTTAGAGGATGTCAAGGAGTAACCAGCTGGATGAGCAGGGAGAGAGGAGGAAAGGACTCCAGGCACGGGCACAGTATGTGCAAAGGCACGGAGGCATGAGAGACCAGGATGGGGTCCAGGAGTTGCAGATAAGTTAATGAAACTGGCAATGACTGTGTCCGCCTCCACTAAATGGACTGTTCCCACCCCCAACTAGGGTGTTCCCTCAGGTCAATGTCACCCAGATGGGCAGCTGGGGACACTTCAACTGCTCCTACTCCTGCTCCTTCCTTCTGGCTCCCGAAGACCCCCTGTTCCCTGTCGTGGGGAGCCTCTTCCTGCGAGAGCTGACCAAGGAGTTTGGCACAGATCACATCTACGGGGCCGACACGTTCAATGAGATGCAGCCCCCCTCCTCAGAGCCCTCCTACCTCGCCGCAGCCACTGCCGCCGTCTACCAGGCCATGGTCGCAGGTTTGGTGCCAGGGAGGCGGGGAAGGGGGGGAGGGGCTGGGCATCATCGCACCCGACCGTGACACAGCACTTTACAGTTTACCAAGCCCTTGTACACACACATCATCTCGTGGAGTCACACTGGTGAGAGGTGAGCTCTGGAGGCAGGCAGCCCGCTCAAACTCCGGCACTGCCGCTTCCCGCCTGTGTGACTTGCAATAAGTGACCTCCCTCCCAGGGTCTCCGTGGCTTCATCTATAAAATGGGGCTCCCTCTGAGTAGGATGATGCCTGGCCCAGAGGAAAGTGTCATTAAGTGCTGGGTATTAAAAAGACCGGGGTGTGCCCTGACCGGTTTGGCTCAGTGGATAGAGCGTTGGCCTGCGG
>NW_005367911.1:837493-841326 GCF_000412655.1 Myotis brandtii | reverse complement strand
TTGGTCCCTGCCTCCATGCTGAGGTACATAACGCTGGCCAGAGGTTAGGGAATGTGCCCAAAGCTGGTAGGTGCCCTTCCTGGTGCACAGATGTGAACCTTGTACTCCTTCCTGCCACTTACAGGGGAGGGGGGAGAGGAGCCAGGTCAGGAATGGTGGTGGGGAGGCCTCTGTGTCAACAGGAAGGGGACTGATGGGCTCAGGGTTCCGTGAGCAGCGCTGCTCCAAGTCTGATTCAGCCCAGAGCCTGTCAGGTCTGCAGATCCTTCCTCCCCCCTTCCCTCCCCTCCCCCACCTCCTGAGTCAGAAGGACCAGGGCTGGAGCCCATGAGTGTGTGTGTGAACCAGCCTCTGGGTAATTCCCATGGGGAAGGAGGGGATGGAAAGGGTGTGTGGGATGAAGTAGCCCTGCTGGCTGGGGGTCCGGGGAAGGAAGTGTCCCATGATAGAGCCGGCTAACTTCTCTGGGCCTGTTTCCTCTCTGTGGAATGGGGGTGAATGGTCCTCTGACCCCCTCCCTTCTCATCACCTCTCTTCTCTGTCCCCCACCCCCACCACAGTGGACCCTGACGCCGTATGGCTCCTCCAAGGCTGGCTCTTCCAGCACCAGTCCCAGTTCTGGGGCCCACCCCAGGTGGAGGCCGTGCTCAGGGCAGTGCCCCGCGGCCGCCTCCTCGTTCTGGACCTGTTTGCTGAGAGCCAGCCCGTGTACGTCCGCACAGCCTCCTTCCAGGGCCAGCCCTTCATCTGGTGCATGCTGCATAACTTTGGGGGCAACCATGGCCTGTTTGGGGCCCTGGAGGCCGTGAACCGAGGCCCCGCAGCCGCCCGCCTCTTCCCCAACTCCACCATGGTAGGCACGGGCATGGCCCCTGAAGGCATTGGCCAGAACGAAGTGGTCTATGCCCTCATGGCTGAGCTGGGCTGGCGCAAGGGCCCAGTGGCGGATCTGGGGGCCTGGGTGACCAGCTTTGCGGCCCGGCGGTATGGGGTCTCCCACGAAGGCACAGAGGCAGCGTGGAGGCTGCTTCTCAGGAGTGTCTACAACTGCTCCGGCGAGGCCTGCAATGGCCACAATCGCAGCCCGCTGGTCAGGCGGCCATCCCTACAGATGGTAACCACTGTCTGGTACAACCGATCGGATGTGTTTGAGGCCTGGCGGCTGCTGCTGACAGCCACCCCCACCCTGGCCACCAGCCCATCCTTCCGCTACGACCTGGTGGACCTCACTCGCCAGGCAGTCCAGGAGCTGGTCAGCTTGTACTATGAGGAGGTGAGGACCGCCTACCTGAACAAGGAGCTGGTCCCCCTGCTGAGGGCGGCAGGCATCCTGGCCTACGAGCTTCTGCCCTCCCTGGACAACATACTGGCTAGCGATAGCCACTTCCTGCTGGGCAGCTGGCTGGCGCAGGCCCGGGCAGCCGCGGTCAGTGAGGCCGAGGCCCGTTTCTATGAACAGAACAGCCGCTACCAGCTAACCCTTTGGGGGCCAGAGGGCAACATTCTAGACTACGCCAACAAGCAGCTGGCAGGACTGGTGGCCGACTACTACACCCCCCGCTGGCGACTCTTCCTGGAGACGCTGGTCGACAGCCTGGTCCGAGGCATCCCCTTCCAGCAGCACCAGTTTGATTCGCATGCCCTCCAGCTGGGGCAGACCTTTGCCCTCAGCACACGGAGGTATCCCAGCCTCCCCCAAGGCGACGCTGTGGAGCTGGCCAAGAAGCTCTTCCTCAAATATTACCCCCGGTGGGTGGCTGGCTCCTTGTGACAGATGAACCACCCCTGGGCCATGTTCTCCCCAAACTCCAAGCCTGGGCAGGTTCCGGGGGTCTGGAGCTGGGCAAGCGTCACTGGAGGTCCCCAAGCCTGGGCGAAGGGACTCAAGACCTGCCGGTCAGATTGAGGTTAGGGGATTTGGGGGGAAGTGAGCTGCCCTCCTCCACCACCCCAAATTCGGGACCAAAGTACCGTTTTAATACAACTTAATAAACTGGTGAATCACCTGGACCTGTCTGTCTGAATGTCACTGCTACTGTGCCTGGGAGGACTCGGAGTTATAGCATGGACACCGGTGTGAGGCCCGTTCCCCCTGTCCCCTTGCTTTTGTCTCCCCATTGTTAATACTAACCCCTGACCTTTGAACTGAGAATGCCTGCCCAAAGCATTGGCTCTCATACCCTCAGCAGCAAACTTTGGAAACTATCACTGTCCCGTGGGACAGAGGCATGCCCAGGGAACGATCCGCGCAGGGCACTCGGTGCCCACGGGGAGCCCACGCCTCCTGCTTGCGGAGCTTCGCCCGACCTCTGACCAGCAACTAAAGCAGGTCCTTCCAAGCAGGGCCTCATCTCTCCTTGACCTGGAGCGGAGTGGGGAGAGCAGGCCAAGGACCTCTGGAGGTTCAGCCTTGAGGTGGTGCTGCAGACACAACAAGGGGTGAGGATCTCTGGGGGCAGGGGCGGGGCCAAGTAGGTGATATCTAGTCCTGAGACCAGAGCCTCTCCCACACGCTCTCCCCATGGACCGCACAGTGGTGCTCATCACCGGCTGCTCCTCGGGCATCGGCCTGCACCTGGCCCTGCGTCTGGCGGCAGACCCTTCCCGGAGCTTCAAAGGTATCTGAGGGGGTTGGGACGGGAGCAGCCCTGGCCCCAGGGCACCTCGGTAAGTTAAGCAGGACGTCGGTCCTCGTCTTGTCCCCGACCTCCAGTGTATGCCACTCTACGGGACCTGAGCACGCAGGGCCCGCTGTGGGAGGCCGCCGGGTCCCACGGGTGCCCGCCCGGCTCCCTGAAGACGTTGCAGCTGGACGTGCAGGACGCAGATTCCGTGGCTGCTGCCAGGGCACGTGTGACTGAGGGCCGCGTGGACGTGCTGGGTGAGCCTCCCCAAAACATACAGGAGCCTTCCCTGTCCTGTGTCCACACCGAGGTGTCCTGAGGCTCAGGGAACACGGGACCGGCCGGGACGGAGGGCAGTGCAGGAGGCACAAGGGGTCGAACCTCTCCCCACAGTGTGCAATGCGGGCCGGGGCCTGCTCGGGCCCATCGAGGTGCACTCGGCGGAGGCCGTGGGCTCTGTGCTGGACGTGAACTTGGTCGGGATGGTGCAGATGCTTCAGGCCTTCCTGCCCGACATGAAGCGCCGCCGCTCAGGACGCATATTGGTGACTGGGAGCATGGGAGGCCTGATGGGTGAGTAGGGTGAGTGGAGGGGGGCTGGGCCGGGCACCAGGCACCCCAGCGGACTTTCCGGGGACGCGCTCCCATCTGAGTCTCAGCAGCCTCATCTCCCCTCAAAGGGCTGCCCTTCAACGCTGTTTACTGTGCCAGCAAGTTCGCCATCGAAGGTTTATGCGAGAGTCTGGCGGTGCTGCTGCCCCCCTTCGGGATCCAGTGAGTCCCCGCCCACCCATGGAACCCTCTGACCCTGACCTTGGGAACTCCCATACCCCGTCTCGGTGGAGCTGCGCCCAGGCGTTCTCCCTGCCCTTCCCTACTGCGGCCCATATCTCTGTGTGCCAGGCACTGTACTGGGCCCATGCCTGTGACCTACCTGGTGAGGTGTCTGTTATTATTGGGAAGCTTAGGCCCAGAGAGATTAGCTGACTGCCCCAAGGTCACACAGCACGTGACCCAGCCAAGTTCAAATTCTGATGCATCCCAGCCGAGTTGGAATTCTGACGCCAGAGTCACTCTCAGACCTTCAGATGGAAGTGGGAGCGCTTTTTGGGCAGTGAGCCGCTTGCAAGCGCTCTGGTTAGCTTTATGCGCCCGTCACCTGCCAGTGCGGAGACCCCTCCTACCCTCCCTCCTGGCGGCGCGGGGCCT
>NW_005367911.1:837208-837480 GCF_000412655.1 Myotis brandtii | reverse complement strand
ACTGGGGGCTGGGGCTGGGGGCCCGGTGGGGCTCTGTTCTCACCGCTCTCGGGTCGCAGTGTGAGCCTCATCGAGTGCGGCCCGGTGCGCACCGCCTTCCAGGGGAAAGTCCAGGACGGCCTCGACGCGGCGCTGGACAGTGCAGATGCCCAAACCCAAGACCTTTTCTCCCAATACCAGCGCCACTTCGAGCAGGTCTTCCGCGAAGCGGCGCAGGACCCAGAGGAGGTGACAGAGGTGGGTGCCAGGCCGGGCTCCGGGAGCGGGCGGCC
>NW_005367911.1:832939-837112 GCF_000412655.1 Myotis brandtii | reverse complement strand
GCTGCAGCTACGTGGCTGCCATGCACCGCGCAGTGTTCGGCGACAAGCCCGCCGAGGGTCCGGAAGGTGCTCAGGCGGAGCCTGGAGCCGGAGAACTAGGGCGCCCTGAGTCCAGCGCGCCTCCAGCTGCCCCGAAATAAAGGCCTGGTCCCATGGTCTCCCTCTCTCTCCTTTGCGAGCCCAGGGAGGTGGGGTTCTGGGGAGCGGAGGGGGACTGCACTGCGCCGGCTGGTCCCGCAGGCGGGCGCGGGCGTGTTGTGAGCCCGGGTTACCCCGACCTGGAAACCTCCCAGAACGAGGAAAGCGCTGGCCAGGGTCGCGCCTCAGTGGTAGGAGTTAGGCAGCTTGGATGGGGAGAAAGCCGGGCTGTGACTTGGCCCCCACTAGTCATGGGACGTCAGGCAAGTTTTTTACCGTCTCTGAGTCTGTTTTCTTATCTGTAAAATGGGTATGATTCCTATGTCATGGGTCATAGTAAGAATTAATTGAGATAATGCCTGAAAGTGCTGGTAGAGAGGTCTTCATAGCAGGTCTGGTACTTGTATTCCCATGCGGAAACCAGATGTGTAGAGAAACAGGCCAAATGAATTAAAAGGAGGCAGCCCCACTCACCCTCCCGGTGCCCCCTGCCCTCAACGAAACTCAGCAGGAGCGGAGGCTCCAGACCTGGCTGTTCTGGCCAGTGGTCTGTCTCCTTCCTGAAGCCGGCGGCAGAAGCTAGGGCGGCAGGAGCCACTGAAAGGGCCTGCAGGGCTGGGGAGCTGATCTCCTTCTAACTTCCTCCAGGTTGGGTGCTGGAGGAGGGTGAACAGACAGAAACTAGGTGAGGAGGTTGCAGGCAGAGGAAAGGGGCAGGGTGCCCTGGAGGGGATGGGAGTGGGGGACAGACCAGGAAGGGGCTTGGCTGCAGAGCCTGGAAGAGGGAATAGGGGGGACCCGGCCACCTACCAGGGTTCTGGGAGCTTTATAGGGGACTTTGGGGGAAGGAGGAGCTGCATCCTGACCTGCCCCTACCTCCAGGTAATGATCTGCTCTGGGCCTCTGGACTGCCTGCTGCTTCTGCTCCTGGGAGAAGGTTCCAGAAGGGGCCTCAGCCACCCCGTCCGTACCCCTCTCCCTACCCTGCTGGCCCAAATGGGTCTGCTGTCCCGGCAGCATCCAGGAAGGCCACAGGAAAGGGTCAGGGCCAACGTGGCACGCAGCTCTGAGGCGTGGGGCCTGTTCTCTTTGCACGTGTGTGTGAGTGTGTGTGTATGTGCAGGTGCTCACAAGGTCACCGTGCGGGGACGGGATGATGAGGCAGGCCCAAGGGGACCACTCTCCCCCCTATATCCATACGTTTAATAACCCTAAGAAGTCCTGTAACTGAGCCCCTTGTAATGCTCATAGTATTTTTGGTGGCTAGAATTGAATAATTTAATTCTTAATTAGGTCTTTGTTCAAATGTTAACCATTCTTCTTGGTCAACCCCTTTAGTTCTCAGGAATGTAGTAATAAGTTGCTGATGTGGTATCTCTTTGCCATGCAGGAGGAGATCACTTCAGAGGCAGGAAGATAATTTATGAGTTTGTTTTGCAGAAGGAAAGAATATCTTCAAGGTAGCTATAACCAGCTGCTGGTACCCAGGAGTCTGATACAGGAAAAAGTTATCTGTGACTAAAGAAACACAGACTTCTCTCAGTTCCCTGAAACTCCCCCTCCGTTACTCCCTAGCCACATAAAAACTCCCTACTTTTTTGCTTTTGGGGAGAGATGGATTTGAGAGATCTTGTTCTCCCATCCTCTCAATTTTGTCAAATCAAATAAACCTTCCTCTGTCTCCAAGCACCGAAGTCTCAATGTTTTGGCCTACTAGTGCATGGACTAAGGTAATTTCCAAATATGCCTTAAAGATTGAGGGTTACATGGCCCTCGTTGGTTTGGCTCGGTGGATAGAGTGTCGGCCTGTGGACTGTAGAGTCCCGGGTTCGATTCCAGTCAAGGGCACATGCCTGGGTTACAGGCTCCATACCCAGTAGGGAGTGTGCATGAGGCAACCGATCAATGATTCTCATCATTGATGTTTCTATCTCTCCCTTCCTTTCTGAAATCAATAAAAATATATATATTTTAAAAAAGATTGAAGGCACATGAACCTGAATTTTGGGGAGGTGATTCAGTAACAGTCCCATGACTTCAAATACCATTTACACGCTGATAATCCCCCTAAACAAAAAACTCCACATATCTCCAACTCCATTGTCCCCCCAAAACTCCCGGCTTATGTATCTCCAACTGTCTGCTCAACATCTTGGTGCCTAATAAACTTAATGTGTTGCAAAGCCCCATTTCTGATTTCCAGCCCTCCCAGTCTCCCTTACTTCCGTATATGCCCGTTCCATGCTTCCCGTTGCTCAATCCAAAAACCTTAGATACTCCTTGACTCCAGTCTCTCTCTCTCTCTCTCCCTCTCTCTCTCATCCCTCAACCAATCCAGAAAACACTGACAGCTCTACCTTCACTCTTTAAGGCATATTTGGAAATTACCTTAGTCCATGTACTGTCATCCCTCTTGGATTTTGCAATCGCTTCCTAACTGGTTTCCCCGATCCCACCCTTGCCTGCCAACAGCAACGTTTCCCCATTGCAGCCAGACTTTTAAAAAGAAAGTCTAATCATTTCATGTCTCCACTCAAAACACCATCTGTGGCTTCCTTTCCCAGTGAAACCTCAGATCTTCCCCCCAAGGCCTCCCTCCTTTTTTACTTTCTTACTACTCTCCCTCATCTGAACTAGCTCAACTGCCTTCTGCCCCAGGGCCTTTGAACTATCTGTGTCCTCTGTATGGTTCACTTGCTTTCAGGTTTTGCTGCTTTTGTGGATGGTCCTACCTATCTAAAATAGCATTCCCTCCCTCCACTATAGTCCCCTGGCCCTGTTTTATTTTTCTTCATAGCACTTATCACCACTAGATGTGTTATAAATTTATTTGCCTTATTGACTGTATTGTTATAGATTTATTTATAGCCTTCACATAAATCCATCCCAAGACACGGGAATCTAAGACACTTGTCCCACGATGACTTAGCATGTATATTGGCATCACTTCCAGGTGCTGGGGAGGACTGGAGCACTTGGCTTTCATTTCTGCAGTAAATGTGGCCTTCACAGACCAGAGTGTAGATGGCCTGAATTATTCCCACTTCCCTAAGAAGTTACTGCACCTTCTCTATAGATTTCCAGGGTCCCCTGTTCCCAGGAAGATCCCCTTCATTGGGCCAAGCCCCTGCAGGCTAGAATAATCCAATCCACACAGGAGTGAGTACCTTGAAACTCCCCCCTCCCCCCGCCCCTCTCCCAAGTGCTATGTAGGCGCTGTTGGAGGCAGGGTGTGTGGTGATGTAGCTCATTTTCTCCATTTCCTGCCTGGTTAGAGGAATGCTATTGCTTCCTCCTCCCATCCCACAGAGGCACTAGCGATGCCCAGATACCTTCCCTGGCCTTTTGCTGGAACTTAGCAACTATACCAATAAGCTCATGGAGAGTATATTCTTGCACCAAGAAATTTTCTTGAATTGGGAACTGCCCCACCAGCTGGCGTTACCATTGCTGGGGGTTCGCTTTTCTTTGTATTAGGGGTTGGATGGCATGGGCCGCTTTGTCCATTTCACTGTTGATCACCACCATATCCTCATCCTCCCTCTCTTCACTTTCCCAGGGATCCCACTTCTTAACATCCCATTCAGGCATTGTCGCAAGCACTCGGGCCTTAATCGGAGGCAGCTTGTGCCCTCCTAGCTTTGCAAAACAGCATGCCACCGTATGCAACCTGTTATCCTGCTCTCCCACCTGTCTACCAGCCAAAGCGAGCAGAGCTGTGAGCCACTGCATGTCCTTTCTAACCTCAGCTCTTCTTCCTACTTCCTAATTCAAGCTCCAGCCTCCAGTTGGGCATGGGTGGCCAAGGTGCCCACAGTGGAGGCCAGCCCACGGCAGCAGCCATTGGGCTCCCTCCTTTGCTGCAGGGCACGATGCACAGCTCCTCCAACAAACACATTAGACCTGCTGGCGTTGGGAGCGTCACGTGATGGCCCACAAGCATCTACCGCAGTGGTTCTCAACCTTGGCTGCACATTAGAATCACCTGGGAATCTTTTTAAAATCCTGATTTCTGGGCCTCATCCTCCAGAAATT
>NW_005367911.1:831219-832659 GCF_000412655.1 Myotis brandtii | reverse complement strand
AAAAAAGCAGTTTACAGAAGCAGAAGCAGCATGTTATCTAAATTACAGTTTTGGGTCTCGGGGTCACTGAATTGACAGATACACATTATCTAGAGCCCTCGGGTCTGGAATGAGGAACCTGGTCAGACTTAAGCATGTTATCTAAATTACAGTTTTTGGGTCTCCGGAACACTGAGTCTACAGGGACAGTTAACTGGAGCCCTCTGACCTTGGGATAACTGTGCTGTCCTTCCCAGGTCAAGGAAAATGCGCTTTCTAAGACCAGTATGACCACAACCAATGGGATATTCACAGTACAATCAATAGGGTATTCAATCGAATGGGATGATTTATATAATTCAGAAAATCAAAATAACTTTTCTATTGTTAAACAAAGCAAATAAGTACAAAAGCCAAACAGCAGGGTTAGAGTTAAACTATAGTTTCTACCTGAGATGATTGCTACCATACTTCAGGATGAGGCCCAGAAATCAGGATTTTAAAAAGATTCCCAGGTGATTCTAATGTGCAGCCAAGGTTGAGAACCACTGCTCTACCGTATAGACCACCCTTCCCCTTGCGGAGGTCAATGTCCTACCTGAATTCCCCCAGCAGATGCCTCTTTCCCAAGGCCCATTTCTCCCGTCTCCTAGGTGGCTTGCCAATGTGTGGTTTACAACCGGGGGAGTTCCCGGGTGGACTCTGAAACTGCTGCCCCGTGCACAGAGGGTGAAGGGAGAGGGAGCCCACGCCAGATTAGCAGGTAGCAGGGTTTTGTTTTCTTTTTTTTCTTTTTAATATATTTTATTGATTTTTTTACAGAGAGGAAGGGAGAGGGATAGAGAGTTAGAAATATCGATGAGAGAGAAACATCGATCAGCTGCCTCTTGCACACCCCCTACTGGGGATGTGCCCGCAACCAAGGTACATGCCCTTGACCAGAATCGAACCTGGGACCCTTGAGTCCGCAGGCCGACGCTCTATCCACTGAGCCAAACCGGCTAGGGCTGTTTTCTAATTTTGTTTTTCAATTACCGTTTACACCCCTATTATTTTGTATCCGTTTCAGGTGTACAGCAGAGTGGTTAGGGGGCAGGTTTAATAAGCAAGAAGAGAACTTCCAAGGCTTGTCCATCTCTGCATCCGCCCACCAGAATCTTAAGTCTGTACGGAGCTCTAGCTGGGTTCCGCCCTCCGGCGGGCGCAACAACACATTGCCTCCTCAAGGCTCCGTCCTTGAAGACCGCTCCCACTGTGCGAATGGTGCGCAGAGCATACATGCCAAGGACAGAGAGGGGTGAGGATCCAGGAACACTGAGCCCTAAGTTAAGCGCTACCCTGTGACCCCCGCCCCAACTCCGTCCCCGTAACTTATTAAGAAAGAAAGCCAGGTCCCTAGCCAGTTTGGCTCAGTGGATAGAGCGTCGGCCTGCGGACTGAAGGGTTCCGGGTTCGATTCCG
>NW_005367911.1:829132-831083 GCF_000412655.1 Myotis brandtii | reverse complement strand
AACTCTCTATCCCTCTCCCTTCCTCTCTGTAAAAAATCAATAAAATATATATTTTTAAAAAGTGACCTCTTCACTTTAAAAAAGAAAGAAAGAAAGCCAGGTGTTCTGCCTCTGTAATTGTCTCCTTGATAACCTGGCTGAAGCCAATCTTTCTCGCAGGGAAGCCGGGAAACCGGCTGGCTTTCCAGCTAGACTCGCCCTCCTGCACACAGTCCCCTAGGGGCTCAAATCTCGGCCCCGCCCCATGAGAAATCTCGCGAGAATCCCGCGCCGAACAGAAATCGAGACTTTTGGCCTTTCCCGGATTCCGTAGCTCAGAGTCGCCCTTCTTAGCTAGTGCTTCCGGGTTGCATCTCGGGAAAGCGTCAGTGGTGCTGCCAGTGGAACCAGACCCCGGAGGTACCAGTAAGTAGGAGACCGAACCGAGCCCGAGTGCCTGCCTTTAGTCCCCTCGTTTGAGTCCTTGAAGGCCCTGGTACAGCTTAGCAGGAGGCCCCAGAATTTCTGCATCCCCCGCCCTATGACTCAGGGGCTCACGTCTAGTTTCCTCTCCCGGGATTTTGGTTCAGTTCAGCGAGCTCACCTCCCCGTCTGAGGGAGGAGGAAACCGAGTCCTGGAGCACAGCCCCGAGGCGCGGTTCACCAGGCCCCGTCCCCTCCCCCGGTTCCTGTCGGTTGGCACAGACCCTCTATGTCCCCTGTCTTGGGTCCAAGGCCCCGTACAGACATCCCCCTCGGGCACATCCCCCTCAGTCACCCTCTGCTGGTCTCCCTGACTGTCCACAGGCCTGGGCAGCATGGCTTTATTCCGGTCGGGCCTCCTGGTGCTGACGACGCCGCTGGCCTCCCTGGCCACTCGCCTGGCCCCTATCCTGACCTCTGCGGCCCGGCTCGTGAACGACACACTCTATGTACACCTGCAGCCGGGCATGAGCCTGGAGGGCCCGGCTCAGCCCCTGTCCACCCCCGTGCAGGCCACATTTGAGGTTCTGGATTTCATCTCTCACTTCTACGCTGGCGCCAACGTGCACCCGCACCTGGACATCAGGATTCTGCTCACCAACATCCGAACCAAGAGCGCCTTTCTCCCTCCCCTGGCCAGCTCCGTCCAGAATCTGGCCCACCCGCCGGAGGTGGTGCTGACTGACTTCCAGACCCTGGATGGAAGCCAGTACAACCCGGTCAAGCAACAGCTAGAGCGTTACGCCACCAGCTGTTACAGTTGTTGTCCCCAACTTACTTCAGTGCTGCTCTACCCTGAGTATGAGCACGGAGAACTGCCTGTGGAGGTCTCCTTACCCTCCACCATCAGGCCGTCCTCCCCTGTGGCCAGATCTCCAAAGCAGCCGGTGCGTGGCTACCGTCGAGGGGCTGTGGGTGGCACGTTTGACCGCCTGCACAATGCCCACAAGGTGTTGCTCAGTGTCGCCTGCGTCCTGGCCCAGGAGCAGCTTGTGGTGGGAGTAGCAGACAAAGACCTCTTGAAGAGTGAGTGGGGGAAACACCGGATTAGGGTGGTGGAGGACCCCCAAAACTCCTTTCCTTTTTTAAATAGATTTTTATTGATTTCAGAGAGAAAGGAAGAGGGAGAGAGAGAGAGAGAGAGAAAGAGAAACACCCATGATGAGAGAGAATCATGGATCGGCTGCCTCCTGCAAGTTCTGCACTGGGCATCGAGCCTGCAACCCGGGCATGTGCCCTTGACCGGATTCGAACCTGGGGCCTTTCAGTTCAAAGGCCGACGCTCTATCCACTGAGCCAAACTGGCTAGGGCCCCCAAACTCCTTGTAATGTGCCAGTAGTACCAAGGCTGAGAAAGGGTAGGGCCATCCATTACTTTCTACCCCTCCCGAATGTCACACACAGTGCCGGGCACTCAGTTGGTGTTAAGGAAACTTTGTTAAATGAGTAAAAGCAGCCTTTTCTCAATGTGTAATCTGGTCACCACTCA
>NW_005367911.1:781302-829088 GCF_000412655.1 Myotis brandtii | reverse complement strand
ACCCCAAACATGGAACCAAGGAGTGTGCATTTTTTTTTTTGAAATATATTTTATTGATTTTTTTTACAGAGAGGAAGGGAGAGAGATAGAGTCAGAAACATCGATGAGAGAGAAACATCGATCAGCCGCCTCCTGCACTTCCCCCACCGGGGATGTGCCCGCAACCCAGGTACATGCCCTTGACCGGAATCGAACCCGGGACCTTTCAGTCCTCAGGCTGATGCTCTATCCACTGAGCCAAACCGGTTTCGGCAGGAGTCTGCATTTTTAACAAATCCTTGAATGCCTCTGTCTGGCTCTGACGCCCACTGGCACTGCTAGTTCTCTGGACACATGCCAGCCCTTGCACTGACGATTGTGCTTGCCTGCTGCCTGCCCCTCATAGTTTTCCCATCACAGACCACGTCCCAGGTTAGCCCTTTCTTCCTGCCACCCACCTTTGGAGACAGGATGCTTAGGGGCACCTTTCCCCAAACTGGTCCATCCTCTTCCTCCCCAATAAAAAGATCTCACTGTTCTGGGCTCCTTCCTCAGGCAAGTTGCTCCCAGAGCTGCTCCAATCCTACGCAGAACGTGTGGAACATCTGAGTGAGTTCCTGGTGGACATCAAGCCCTCCTTGGCTTTTGATATCATCCCCCTGCTGGACCCCTATGGGCCCGCTGGCTCTGACCCCTCCCTGGAGTTCCTGGTGGTCAGCGAGGAGACCTATCGTGGGGGGATGGCCGTCAACCGCTTCCGCCTTGAGAATGTAACCTGTGAGGGAGATTGGCAGAGGGAGCGGATGGGGATGGGGAAGGCTATTGTGGGGAGGGTGCTGTTGGAAGTACCATGACCCCAGAGGAGGGAAGAGGGGGCCCAGGGTGGTAGAAAGAGGCAAGGAGGAACTGGTTCCCAGGTTGTCTTCTGAGGCAAGCTCTACCTCTGGAGTAAGTAGGGGAGGATAAGGGGGCAAGTTGGTGTCAGGGTTTGCCCTTCATCTCACCCCTCTTTCCCTCTCCTCACCCCTCCTTCTTTACTTCAGGACCTGGAGGAGCTTGCCTTGTTCCAGATTCAGCTACTGCACGACCTAAGCCACAGGGAAAATGAAGAGGACAAAATCAGCTCCTCCAGCTCCCGCCAGCGAATGCTGGGAAACCTGCTCCGGCCTCCATATGTAAGCATGTCTTTCCTTCCCTCACCCTCTTGGATAGGCTGGAAATGCCAGAAGGTGGAGACTGAAGGATTCAGCCCAAACATGAGCCTGAGGACCCTAGTAACTAGGGCTCCTTTTATCTACCCCCAGGAGAGGTTTGAGCTCCCTCCTGGTCTCTACGTGATTGGGCTGACAGGCATAAGTGGCTCTGGAAAGAGCTCAGTAGCTCAGCGGCTGAAGGGCCTGGGGGCATATGTCATCGATTGTGACCAGCTGGGCCATCGGGCCTATGCCCCGGGTGGTCCTGCCTACCAGCCCGTGGTGCAAGCCTTTGGAACAGGTAATGACTGGAGAGGGCTGGAGGAGGCCTGAAGTGAGGAGATGGCCTAGTCTCCTTGCCCAATCCTCTGTCTCTGTCCTCTAGATATCCTCCATAAAGATGGCATTATCAACAGGAAGGTCCTGGGCAGCCGGGTTTTTGGAAACAAGGTAAATACACACCTCTCCAAAGGTTCTCCACTGCAATAGACCCAGGGGTTGGGACCCAATGGACTTCTCTGGGCTGGCTCCATCTTCAAGGGGAGTAACCACTGCCCACTCCCTCCATCCTGCTTCTCAGAAGCACCTGAAGATGCTCACGGACATTGTGTGGCCGATTATCGCAATGCTGGCCCGAGAGGAGATGGAGCTGGCTGTGGCTGAAGGTGAGTCAGAGGGATGTTGGGAGCGGCTGAGGGGCACAGTTAAGCGGATCCTTTCCCTGGGAGTTTTTCTACTCCAAGCCAGACCACCCACGTTCCCAGGGACCATGTTTCATTGACCCTCTGACTGGTAGCAAGTGATAGGGTACTGCTGGTAGTGACTGGAGTCTCCCTACAGGAAAGCAGGTATGCGTGATTGAAGCTGCCATGCTACTTGAAGCCGGCTGGCAGAGCATGGTGCATGAGGTGTGGACCATTGTCGTCCCTGAGACTGAGGTATCTGGAGCCCATCTGCCACCCCACCGCCATTGCAGACTATATCCTGCTCTGAGCCAGTTGGCTGACAAATGTCATGTCTGTACCCAGGCTATACGACGAATTCGGGAGAGGGATGGCCTCAGTGAGGCTGCAGCTCAAAGCCGGCTGCAGAACCAGATGAGTGGACAGCAGCTTGTGGACCAGAGCCACGTGGTGCTAAGCACCTTATGGGAGCCACATGTCACCCAGCTCCAGGTTGATGCCCAGGGAAGAGCTGGGTGGTTGGGAGGGAGTCTACAGTGAATGCCTACCTGACTGTCTTTTCCTCACAACATTCTGGTTGCCCAAAGGTGGAGAAAGCCTGGGCCCTCCTGCAGAAGCGCATAGCCAAGAAGCCGTACTGATAATGAGTTTTCTGTGGGGCCAGATTGGCCCCTGGAGCTGACAAGAGATCATCCAGTGGTGAGGAGGAATGGGGGCTTCCATGCTCACCCTAGCTTGGGCCTTGAGGGCTCTGAGCTAAGCTGGGTGGGGCAGGGCCTGGTGGACACAAGAAGCCTACTCAGCTTGCAGGTGTTTGACCAACACTAAGGATGTGGCCCGTGGGGAACAGGCCCCTCTGGCATTCCAACCCCATTCTTGCCTACAGGTGTCTGTGATACCTAAGGCTAGTAGGGGAGAAGGGGGGAAAGGGCAAACAATGGAACTTGTAACAGAATTAAAGGTCAATGTTTCCAGGTGCTGTCTGTATGGTGTCTGCTTCCTGCTCCAATGCCTCTAGGTAACTTTGGGATCCTTGAGCCACAAGTGCAGGACTCAGGCCTGAGCTGGAAGCCAGGAGTGCAGTGGTTAAGAGCATGGCCTTTGGAGCTATCCAGACTGAAGCCAGCCTTGGCCCTGTCACTGAGCAGCTGTGTGCATTTGAACAAGTCACAAACTTGCTAGGTTCCTCGGTTTCCTTATCTATAAAGTAGCATAACTTGGCCAATAGGCTCTTTGGAGTATTAATTCCACAAGTGCCCATCTGGATCCTAGGCTTGACGTTGGAGGACCATCCTTCCACACGCCAGGCGGGCCTCTGCCGTCACAGAGCCTGCAGCCTGGTGGAGCTGGACGAGGTGATGGCTGGCCGGATGGTGGGCCCGGGAGGAAGGCATCCCCGGGGCCGCCCAGGCCTGGCAGTGCTTCTGTGTGCACAGCTGTTCCCAGGCGTTCCTGCGACAAGCCTTTTGAAGGGACCCCCTTCACAGAATGCGCTGCTAGCCGCCTGCCCCAGGGAGGGAGACCAGCAGGGCGACCCCCCCAACGCAACCTGTGTCAACCCCGCAGGGGGCTCAGCCCACTCCGCGGGTTCGGCCTTCCCTGGCTGCGCACGCACGTCACCCTCGCCCCGCCCTTTCCTCCTCGGCCGCGGATTGGCTGGTCTGGGTCACGTGGGCGTGCCTCGCTTTTCCTGGCGACGAGTGGCCGGCCGCTGGCTGGTTTCCGGTGCGGTGGGTCGGAGATGACGGAACCCGGCGCTTCTCTGGAGGACCCCTGGGTCAAGGCAAGCTCCGCCGGCGGGGAGGGGAGGGCGGGCCGGGCGCGTGTACGCAGGGGGTTCGGAAGATGAGGGAAGTCGCTCCGGTGCCCAGAATACCCCCGCTTCCGCCCTCCGGGCCCGGGGGCTCCAGAGAAGACAGCTCTTTTTTCGAGGGGCGGCGCTCCCACGACCTAGCCAGTCTTGGCTCTCGGGGAAAGCCTTCCGTTTCTTGCGCGCGCCGGTGTGTGTCCGTCCGTCCTTCCATTGCCTGCGCACCTGCGTGTCGGTCCTTCCATTGCCTGCGCCCCTGCGTGTCGGTCCGTCCATTGCCTGCGCCCCTGCCTGTCGGTCCGTCCATTGCCTGCGCCCCTGCCTGTCGGTCCGTCCATTGCCTGCGCCCCTGCCTGTCGGTCCGTCCATTGCCTGCGCCCCTGCCTGTCGGTCCGTCCATTGCCTGCGCCCCTGCCTGTCGGTCCGTCCATTGCCTGCGCCCCTGCCTGTCGGTCCGTCCATTGCCTGCGCCCCTGCCTGTCGGTCCGTCCATTGCCTGCGCCCCTGCCTGTCGGTCCGTCCATTGCCTGCGCCCCTGCCTGTCGGTCCGTCCATTGCCTGCGCCCCTGCCTGTCGGTCCGTCCATTGCCTGCGCCCCTGCCTGTCGGTCCGTCCATTGCCTGCGCCCCTGCCTGTCGGTCCGTCCATTGCCTGCGCCCCTGCCTGTCGGTCCGTCCATTGCCTGCGCCCCTGCCTGTCGGTCCGTCCATTGCCTGCGCCCCTGCCTGTCGGTCCGTCCATTGCCTGCGCCCCTGCCTGTCGGTCCGTCCATTGCCTGCGCCCCTGCCTGTCGGTCCGTCCATTGCCTGCGCCCCTGCATTGCCTGCGCACCTGCGTGTCTGTCCTTCCATTGCCTGCGCACCTGCGTGTCTGTCCTTCCATTGCCTGCGCACCTGCCTGTGCGCATACAATTGTACGCAGAGAGAATGGAAGAGGCCTCCTCCGGACGGAGGTCTGACCACTTTCCTCCCTTGCTGGGTGCCGCAGGTGGAGTATGCCTACAGCGACAACAGCCTGGACCCCGGTGAGTGCCTCCCCACCCACTTCAGCCCTGTAGGTTCCCTTGGCCGCCACAGCTGACCACAGCCCTGTCTCTGAGCCTGACACAGTGAGGGAGGAGCTGGAGGACCAGGGCAGGAGGCACGGGAGGGTGATCCTGGTTCCCTCTGCTGTGGAACAGGGAAGTAATGGAAATAGTGACAGCTGGTCACTCTCAACCTCATCAAGCCCAGGTGTTGCTTTGTGAACCAACAGTACCATTGCAGGCCAGTGGAGCAGTTCAGACCCAGGGACAGGAGCCTTGCAGATGGCTCTAGAAGTGGCTGGCCCAGTACGGCTAGCTTTTGGTTTAAGGGGAGAGGTCAGCATTTAAGGATCAGAGAAATGGTGCCCACAGGTGTCTGAAGGCCTAGCAGCGTGCCCCCCCCCCCCCCACCTTACCCCTTAGTGATTGGGGCCTCTCTTTTCCAGGGCTTTTTGTAGAAAGCTCCCGCAAGGGGAGTGTAGTGTCCAGAGCTAATAGCATCGGTTCCACCAGTGCCTCTTCCGTCCCTAACACAGGTAGGCAGCCACATCCCCCATCTGGCAGGGCTCAGATATGCCATCATTTTAGTATCTTTCTTAGGATGCTCTAGCCATCCACGTGGGGTGCTAGAGCCCTGGTGCTAGACACAGGGTCTCATCATCTTTTACCTCATCTAGAATAAGTTCCCGTGTCCATCTGCTACCTGGGCACTACGTTCTTTTTCCCAGTCAGGGACAGATGGATTAGCTGGGTCTCCCTGGGCCCCAGATTGATCTCTTCCTGCCCCCAACTCTGAGCGTAGATGACGAGGACAGTGATTACCACCAGGAGTCCTACAAGGAGTCCTACAAGGACCGGCGCCGGCGAGCACACACACAGGCTGAACAGAAGAGGAGGGATGCTATCAAGGTGATTGGGGAGGCCTCAGCCAGCACAGGAAGGCCCTGCACATTTCAGACTCATTGTGCCCTGACCCCATCAGACAGGCCCAAGCCACCTGGGGGCAGCTAGTCGTCCCCGGACATGAACACCCCCCTCCTTCCAGCCCCCACCCCTTTTAGTTTGTGAGAATGGGACTTAGTGTCATGGAAGAAAAGTTTGTGCCATTTTGTCTTAACCCCTCAGAGTTAAGGAATCTATTTCCCTTGCTCTCTCCACAGAGAGGCTATGACGACCTTCAGACCATCGTCCCCACCTGCCAGCAGCAGGACTTCTCCATTGGCTCCCAAAAGCTCAGCAAAGCCATCGTTCTGCAGAAGAGTATGGCGGGGAGAGCACTGGAGGGGTTGGAGCAATGGAGCTATGAGCAGGCTAGCCTTAGACCCACTTTTGGCCTGGCCCTGCTGGGTGGTTGTAATGGGAGACTTGGGGAATGGGGAAAAGGGAAACAAGATCAGCCTTGTCCTCTGGTTGATGTCCTCTATGCCCACAACCTCTGTCCACCTTCACCCTAGCTATTGACTACATCCAGTTTTTGCACAAGGAGAAGAAAAAGCAGGAGGAGGAGGTGTCCACCCTACGCAAGGACGTCATGGCCCTAAAGATCATGAAAGTGTAAGCGTGCCCAACTGTGGGAACCAGGGCTTCTGAGGGGACTGGGGCCCACTTCAGTTCACTCTCCCTTTTGTTCAAAGGCCACATCAGATAATATTCTCACTCCCTCCGGTGGCCACTTAGAGGCAGGAACCTGTCCCCCAATAGTCCCTGATAGAAAAGTCTGTTGGGTTAATGCAGGGGTCCTCAAACTTTTTAAACAGGGGGCCGGTTCACTGTCCCTCAGACCATTGGAGGGCCGGACTATAGTTTAAAAAAAAACCATGAACAAATTCCTATGCACACTGCACATATCTTATTTTGAAGTAAAAAAACAAAACGGGAACAAATACAATATTTGTATTTGCATGTGGCCCGCGGGCTGTAGTTTGAGGACCCCTGGGTTAATGGAAGGTTAGAGAAGATAGGTGTCTATTTTTAACCTAAAAGCAGTATCTAGCTTATGAATATATCCCCAAAGCTCTTCCCCTTCTTGGTTGGGGGAGGTATTGGGGTCACCCAGTTACCCTCCTGGCCTGGTAGAGCTGCTGTAGCACCTCAGCCCTGGCCTGCTTGCTTTTAGGAACTACGAGCAGATTGTGAAGGCACACCAGGACAACCCCCACGAGGGGGAGGATCAGGTTTCCGACCAGGTCAAGTTCAATGTGTTTCAAGGCATCATGGACGCCCTGTTCCAGTCCTTCAATGCTTCCATCTCCATGGCCAGCTTTCAGGAGCTGTCGGCTTGTGTCTTCAGCTGGATTGAGGAGCACTGTAAGCCTCAGGTATGGGGCAGCAGGGGTCACAGGGCCCTGGGGCTTCTCCCACCTTTAGGCAAAGTGACCCAAGCCATTTTGAAAAGCAGGTAGCAGACTTTAGGTTTCTTCAGGGTGTTTCTACAGCTTTCAGTACTCGTTCCCCCCTTTGCTTTCTAAAGTTTACATTTTCCTGTTATGGTTTCATTGATCAAGTTTGATCTGAGCACTTACTCCTATAAGGCCAAGTTCTGCCTTGGTTTAGTCCATGTTGTGGCCACCTTGGTCACTCCTCAGCTGCCCAATATGTAAGCCCCATCACTTGAAGCAGAATTACGTGGGTTTTTTGGAAAGATTTCTAGCCCCAACCCCAGGCCTACTAAGGTAGCTTTTCCTGGAGTTTACTTGTAATGATGTGGTGTGTTAATGGTATTAAACTGAGTCTTCTGCTTTTGAGGCCTAGTTGCTTCTTC
Organism: Myotis brandtii; assembly: GCF_000412655.1. Lineage (NCBI taxonomy): Eukaryota > Metazoa > Chordata > Mammalia > Chiroptera > Vespertilionidae > Myotis > Myotis brandtii. The sequence goes on along the minus strand of NW_005367911.1, from coordinate 821,638 downwards.
TGGGGCTTAAACTTGTCTCTCAGATTCTCTTTTGTTTTCAAACATTTTTATTATGAGACACTTTATTTTTTTTTTTCTATGAGACACTTTAAACATACTGGAACATCAAGAGAATTTACACTGAATATTCATATATCTATCACCCAAATTCTACCATTAACATTTTCCATATTATCCCATAGCTGTCCATCTCGCCATCCCTTTCTCCATCCTGTTTTGGGAGCATTGCAAAGTAAACTGTAGACATTAGTGGTTCCCAGGGGCTTTTTTTCCCCCCGCTAGAAAGAGCGCACCTGGTCAGGTGTCCCAGATAGCTCTCTGCCCTCACCTGAGCATCATCTCTCTTCCTCTGCTGCCCTCAACAGACCCTACGGGAGATCGTGATCGGTGTCCTGCACCAACTGAAGAACCAGCTTTACTGACCTGCAGGACAGCCAACAAGAGGCCTCAAGTCTCCTATTTGGTCACAACCACTGGGCTTGCGAGATTGGACTGACTGACCTGCAGGACAGCCAACAAGAGGCCTCAAGTCTATTTGGTCACAACCACTAGGCTTGCGAGATTGGACTTCGACACCGCACACCAGTCAGCTGGTTTCTCTTTCATGTTTCCTCCCCTAGCCCCCCTCATCCTCAGTGGGGCTGGGTTGTGTTGTGAAAGCTTCTGATTAATTTATTATATTGACTATAGAGCTCGAACCTACCCAGTCTTCCCCCCCATAGAAGTCCTCAGAATGGGGGTCTGCTGGGGGTTGGGGGGGGCGTGCGCGCGCGCGCACACACACACGCACACCCCTTTCCTAAGCCTCAGAATTTAGCACATGATCTACACATATTTAGAAACTGTTTGCCTGTTTCGGTATCTTGGGTGACAGCTGGCCCAAGTTTGGCCATTTTGGCAGTAGTCGCTCGAGAGGAATGCATTAAAAGAAAAGACTTCCACAGCTATGAAGGCTGAAAGGCCGCTCATGCCTAGGCTAGAGCTGCCTGGTCAGCCCGAAGTAGAGCCACGGCTTTCTGGCCAGCTCAGGCTCGGCTGCCAGGGTCCTGCTCCTGCTGTTGACTCCTCCACCTCTTCCCTGCTCTGGGCAGCAGACAGAAGCAACCTCCCACCTACTCCTGCCCTCTGTCCCCACAGGCACTGGCGCTGCACAGCAAAGTCAAATGTGACAAAAGTTTTTATTTTTCTAAATACCAACAAAAGTTTTGCTGAAATTACAATTTTAAAAAAATTAGCTGGGCCTTAAAACCACCCCCAGCTTTCTGTCAGATGTATCTGGATCTCTACCATCTTTCATGTGCTGCTTACATTTCTGCCAGGACTTGGGGGTGGGTGAAGGCCTGAGGTATATGGAACCCAAGAGAGTCTAGGGTGCAGCCCTGGACTCCTTGAATGCTGTGTATAATAGCCTCTCTCTACCTTTGTCCCCCAACCTCCCTTTTGCCTTCCTCAGATTTGTTATCTGGGAGGTTTGATTATCTAGAGGAAATTAAATATTTTTATATCAAATTATATTACAATAAATATTGCCAAATGCTTTCCTTTAGTTTTGTTCCAAGTCTAAGTGTTAAGCACAAGCATTTGAAATTACATTCTAGACCATGTAATGAGTGTACCCATCGGCTCTGGTTGACCAGCACTCCTTCCCCTCCCGCTCTGCCAAATACTCTGGTTTATGCCCCTCTCCCAACTGCCCTGCTCAAAGGTTGAAAGCAGCAGTAACAATAAAAAAAGCTGGCAGCCAGTCTGGGACTCTGTCCCCATAACCCAGTCCTACCACAGGGGCTCTCAGGGGTCTGGGAGCTTGACATTATAATCTTCATCTGTCTCTATCCCAACTTCCTCCTGTGGGGCAATGAGACAAGTGAATGAGACTTCTTTGGGCGAAACCCCAGGGGAGCAAGGAAGAGAAAGAGAACCACTTACAAAGAACTGCTTCTTGCTCTTGGGGTACCCTTCCAGGATTGCATCACACAGTTCTGTTGCCTGACAAGAAACAAGACCACCCCTTTGCAGATGGGCAGCGCTTGGCACTGCCTAACAGATCCATGACACGGCAGCAAGTTTCTCAGGGGGGCGGGGGGGGGGGGGGGGCTATTTCCCAGGGCCTGCCTGGGAACTCCTGCACTTACCATCCTCTTGCGCTTCCTCCACTCCTTGCAGTACTTCTGCTTCTCTTTGTACACCTAAGCAGGGGGAACAGGTTTCTCTAAGCCCTTAGCCCCACGGCAGGGCAGTTGCTGGGGTCAACTCTTGTGCTTGCTTCTCTGCACAGGCTGCCTGCCCTCCCAACTCACCTGTTCTTTCTCCTCCGGGGTCACATGGCTGGTGGCTGCTTTGATGTTCTTCAGTCTCTCTGTGTAGCCAGCACATTCCTCCTTTAACACCTGGATCTCTTTCTGCATCTCCGGTGTGGTCAGGGCACTAGTTAACTCCTTCAGCTCTGAAACCACATCTCCCTGAGATCACTTGCTGTCCCCCAAGGAAGGGGTTCTCTTCCAGTGGGTACTCCCTGAGGTAGGAGACCAGGCCTCCACTCGCTCTGGGTTTTACACCCAGGGTCCAGAATGGGCCCCTTATTCTAGAAATGTCCAGGAAGCTGTAGCCAGGGAAGTGTGAGAACAGTATGCTGATAATCATGATAAGGAAAGCAGATGCGTGTCCTGTCCATTTGAATTTCAAAAGCCATCAGCTGTCATATATTTCTCTGAATGTAATGCTATGGCAACCCAGCAAAGGGATCCTCACTGCACTGAGACAACAATGCAGTCAACAACCCATTTCCTCAGTAATCCTGACCTCTGGACAGACCCTGATGCTAGCGAGGGGCACCCTCCGAACAGCCCATTCCTACCAGCCTCCATTTGGCGACAGCTCTGCTGCAAGCTCTGCACCTTGGCAGTGAGGGTCACGATTTTGGCATCCAAGCTTTGGAGGTCAGCATCACTCACCGTGTCAAACTGGTCCTGCCAAAGACAAGAAGAAAAGTGGCCTGATGTGTGACCCCACGTCTAAAAGGCAACATTCAGACACACTTAGGAACCTTCCGAAATAGCAGGAGTGTACTTTTGAGAGATCATTCAATTTAGTACTGAGTCCAACAACAAAGTATCAAAGTTGAAACCTAATGCCTGTCCTCAAGGGGCTTCTAGGTTGTCAGGAGACTGAATAGGACAAATATCTGTCAGTTTAGTGGTCAAAACTCTCACTAGGCTGAAGGAGGAAAGGAACATTCTTCCCACAGTGATGACTGAACGAGGGCTTCCACAACAGGAAGGGTCTGGACAGGCAGGGGCGTGGTGGGAGGGATTTCGTTAAGGAACTCTAGGAATAAAGTCTGAGGAGCCCCTCCCATGAGATGAGCTGCTAGAAAAAGGACTGTGTTGGGGCTCAGTGGGGGTATCATCAGTTGGTGAGAGGAGCAGGTTAGAAAGGATGTGAATCCAGCCTGGGCACCCTGAACTCCACATTAAGGCAATGTTAAACTTTTACAAGAGGCAGCAAATGACAGCCTGTAAGCCAAATCCTGCATGGTTTTGACAGTTGAGTAGCTGTGGCAAGAGACCACCTGGCCTGCAAAGTGTAACAATTGTCTGGCCCTTCACAGGAAAAAAAATTCCAACTTCACCTTTAGGGGACCTTCAACAGAGTAGTAACATAATGAAACCTATTTTAGGAAAATTTGCCTTGATGGTGATTTGATTCAGTTAAACGAGTATTTAATGTCTACTGGATGTTAAATACTGTGGGGTGCTGACAAAAATAAATGAGAAATGGGGTCTGTATTAGGACAGTTTAGTGGGGGAGACAAGTAAAAAGACAATTATACTACCGTATGCCTCAAGAGGTAAGCCATTAGCTCAGAGCATCCAGAGAAGGTTTCTGGAGAAGGTAATGCCTGAGTGAAATTCTAAAGGATGAGTAAGTTAGCTGGGCAAAGAGGTATAAGAAGAAGAAGGGTCTAAAACACTCCAGGCAAAGGAAAGACAATGAGCAAAGGATACAGGAGTAAAACCTATTTAATGGTCTAGTATTAATGGATGGAGAAATAACAGGGACAGATGAGGTTAGAGGCAGGCTGGGGCCAAGTCTCCAAGTGCCTTTTACCTGTTCCAGAGGCACTAGAATTTTAGGTAGGAAATGTCATGACTAGATTTTCATGAACACGGATCGCTCTGGCTGCAATGTTTGAAGAGACCAGGAGATGTTAGGATATTGCAATAGATGAGGAGCAACCTGACCGGTTTGGCTCAGTGGCTAGAGCGTCGGTTCGATTCCGGTCAAGGGCATGTACCTTGGTTGCAGGCACATACCCAATAGGGAGTGTGCAGGAGGCAGCTGATGGATGTTTTTCTCTCATCGATGTTTCTAACTCTCTATTCCTCTCTATAAAAAATCAATAAAATATATTTTTAAAAAATGAGGAGCATCTGAACTAGAGCAGTGATGGCATGTGGGTTCAAGGAGGGGAAAATCAGCTGGACTTGACGGCTGGCTAGCCATGTGAGATACGGGAGGTTAAGAATGACCCTCTCATCTCTGGCTTGGGTGAAGAGTGATTCCATTAAGAAAGAAGAAAGTGTCCGCCCTCTCTTTCCGGACCTGGTGGAGCAGAAGGCACCATCATGGGAGTTGACATCCGCCATGACAAAGACCGAAAGGTTCGGCGCAAGGAGCCCAAGAGCCAGGACATCTACCTAAGGCTGTTGGTCAAGCTACACAGGTTTCTGGCCAGAAGAACCAACTCCACTTTCAACCAAGTGGTGCTGAAGAGGTTGTTCATGAGTCGCACCAACCGGCCACCTCTGTCCCTTTCCCGGATGATCTGCAAGATGAAGCTTCCTGGCCGGGAGGGCAAAACCACCGTGGTTGTGGGGACTATAACTGATGACGTGAGAATCCAGGAGGTGCCCAAACTGAAGATATGTGCCCTTTGTGTGAGCAGCCGCGCCCGGAGCCACGCCCGGAGCCGCATCCTCAAGGCTGGGGGCAAGATTCTCACCTTCGACCAGCTGGCCCTGGACTCCCCCAAGGGCTGTGGCACTGTCTTGCTTTCTAGTTCTCGAAAGGGCCACAAGGTGTACAGGCATTTCGGCAAGGCCCCAGGAACCCCCCACAGCCACACCAAACCCTATGTGCGATCCAAGGGCCGGAAGTTCGAGCATGCAAGAGGCCGCCGGGCCAGCCGCGGCTACAAAAACTAACCCTAAATCCTATCATGTTATTAAAGAGGTTTTGGATGCTGACAAAAGGAAAAAAGAAAGAAGGAAGTGTCCTAGATGGTTTGGCTCAGTGGATAGAGCGTCAGCCTGCGACTGAAAGGTCACAGGTTCGATTCCGGTCAAGGTCACATGCCCAAGTTGCAGGCGGATTCCCAGGAGGGGGCATGCAGGAGGCAGCTGATCAATGATTCTCTCTCATCATTGATGTTTTGTATGTGTGTTGTTTTTTCTCTCTCTCTTCCTCCCTGAAATCAATAAAAATAAATATAAAAGAATGTGAGAGGAGCCAGTAGGGGAGAGATGAAGCCATCTACTGTAGCCATAATGATTCTGAAAGACATCCATTTGGAGGTTTGGGCTGAAGATACAAAATTAATGTGTGTGTTTAGGAAGGCGGGTGGAGACGGAAGGAAAGTAATTTGGCAGAAGGTGGTTCTAATCTAGACGATTGGGAGTAAGAACTTCCAAGCAGAACTGGATCTTGGATTTTCTGTCATCATATTTTAAGTATGGAAATCTCATGAAGTTTGGATCACAGCAAGGGAGTACACACACTGATTTAAAGGATGGCTGGGGCCCTTTTAATGGCGTAAGACAGCGGAGTTTCATGGATTGCCTCAGTTCTCCCAGAGAGAGTTCATACGTGGGGCTGATTCACCTAAATTGGGCTCGCACACGGGGCAGGGGCGGGGGGGTAATTTGCGCAGACTTCCCTCACCTGGTCCGCAAAATAGATCTTCTGCTTGCCGTACATCTTCTCTTTAATCTTGCCTTGTTGGGCCAGCTGCTCCAGCGCCTTCACCACGGCCTGGCAGGGTAGAGTGCGGAGCAATCAGTGACTTCGGGCCGAGCGGCCAGTGTTAGGGGCAGCGCGCGACCAGCCTTAGGAAGCCCAGGGCTACAATGGCCGACCCGAGGGGTCCCCAGGGGAGGAACCCCGGGAGCGGGTCCTCACCGCTTTGCCCAGCCCGTGTTCCCGCTGCAGGTTCCCAAACACATCCTGGGCGCTGTAGGGCCGGTTCTGCTCCTGCAGGTACTTCAGGAGGACGCCGGGGGCTACGCGAGGAGAAGACACAGGGGCGGGGTCACTCAGCCGACCCCCGACCCCCTTACCCGCTCCCCTCCGGGTCTCCCCGGCTCCCGAGGCCCGCGTACCGCCAGTCGCCGCTTCAGCCCTGCCTTTACTCATGGCCTTTCCCGCCGCCAAACTCCGAAAGCCGGACGTTACAGTTGCTCCGGGCAACGGCTTCTTCCGGCGGCGGGTGGGGCGGGCCTCGTGCGGCGACTGGCGGAAAAGGAAGCCTTCGCGAGGAACGAAGCGGACCTTCCGGGACCCCCCAGCGGGTTTCTGCCCGGAGCTAGGACACCGCGCACCACCCCCTGCCTGGGAGTCTGCAGAGGAGGCGGGGCACACACTTCCAACCTTCCCCTGCTCCCCCCCGGAACGGAAGCCGGAGTACATCACGCCTTGGTCTTGTGGCCCGGCCCCCGCGGCGGCAGAGCAGGGCCGACCCCTGCTCCCCCCCCCCCGGAACGGAAGCCGGAGTACATCACGCCTCGGTCTTGTGGCCCGGCCCCCGCGGCGGCTGAGCAGGGCCTAAGGTTCCGACGGGAAACCTCGGGGTCAACTCCCGCTGGGCCGTCGGCCCGCTCAAGGTCACAGCGCAGTTACCGTCAGGGCCACGTCCTAGCCCACGGCCCGAGGCCCTTTGCCGCTAGTCTTATTTGTAAAGTAGGAGCCAGGGGTACTTGCAGAAGGGTGATCGTAGACTTAATAAGTAAAACACCCTGGAAAGAAAAGTCACCTTTGTTTGCTCGTTACCGAGCTCCGCACACAGGGGGCGCTCAACTCATGCTGTGGTTTGAACGCCAAGGGAAGGTAGGGCTGCGAGGGGGCTATTAAACCACAAAGCTTTTCGAAGTTTCCTGTTGGCTGAGTCAATTTTATGGCAACACCTGGCAGGTACTTTCCACTCCTGCCCACAGTGGCCAATGGGACGAAGCTTAAAATAAGTATTTCTAGTTTCTGAGGTCAGGTGAAGGCCAAAAGAGCAGCTGTCCCTGCAGCTCAAACAATCCGGAGGAGGGACATGGTGTTACTTTTTAAAGCCTTCTGTTACCTAAAATCTCATTAGCCTTTGAAATATACTTGTCTCCACACGTTTAGGGAGCAGTATCAAGAATCAGATGCCCTGGCCAGTGTGGCTCAGTTGGTTGGAACGTCACTGGGCACCGAAAGGTTGCTGGTTCTGTTCCAGTCAGGGCACATACTTAGGTTGCGGGTTTGATTCCTGGTGGGGGTGTGTACAGGAGGCAACCAATGTTTCTCTTATATATCGATGTTTCTCTTTCCCTCTCTGAAATCAGTAAAAACATCTTCAGGTGAGGATTAAAAATCAAAAAAGAATTAGAAATGGAATAGAAATGATGGAACTGCAGGCTAGATGCTGGCCAAGAGTGCCATTTATGCTCATGTCTGGGCTCTCCTGGGGAGGGGATAGTGGCCTCATACCATGGTGATTTTCTGACCATCACAAAGGAAAAACTGATAGGCAAATGGGTTCCTTACACCTGGACTTCCTCTTCTGAGGCTCTCGCCTCCTCTAATCACATACCAGATTAATAAGAGACCTATCAAGGGTAGGACACCATTCAACGTTAGTCTCTTACAGATTGTTCTCATATAAGATTTATTCCCCAGCACCCCTCCCACCCCTCCCCTCACCCCAATTCACAGTGGAGGACTAAGGAGATTCAGAGCAGGATCCCCAGGTACAAGAAACACCTTCCAAAGATTTTGCTCTCCTTCCTTCCCTCCTTGCTAACTCCCAAGCCTGGAGCTACACACACTCATGCAAACACGCAAAATCCCACTCCTTTCCCACACCTCCCATTTTTTTCCACATCAGAGATCACCTGTAAGACATCTGGGCTCTGAGAGGAGATAAGGTGCCCAAAATATCTAAGAACCCTAAGTGGGGAAATGCCATTACCACTAACATTCACACAAAGGTGACTATGAAATAGGCATCTAGTTCTTCTCCCTTCTCACTGTTCATGATTTTCACGTCCTGGCCTCTACCTTTCATCAGCCAAGAGCAAACATGTTAGCACACTCCCACCTGTAGCACATGAAAATGGGCTCTGTCCAGCATCCCTCACCCGGGTGCGGAGGTGTTGGGGGAGTGGTCCCTGAGGATCAGCAAAGGGTTAATGCAGAGGGAAAGAGGACAGGAGTTTGGCTTGAGCTCTGGAGAAGCAGAGAGAGGGTGTAAGCTGACACAAGTTTAGAACTAATTACCAATTTCAGTTTTTGTTTCACATGATTTTACTAGGGACAGTCTTAACAGATACCCCTTAGAGGGGTCGCTGCTCATTACAGACACATTCTTGCTAATTGGGCTCATCCTTAAAAGAGGTCCACCAGGTTGGGAAGCAGTTCAATATAAAAAGTTTTAAAGGAGCCGAACAGAGTAAGAATAGCTGGTGAAGGAAGAGCTGGTGGCTTCTGGGATGAATGCCACTGAGCCATTTGTAAAGTGCTACTCTGGCCTCCCCCATGGAATACTGCTTCTCCAAAGGAGGAGCAAGGGAAGGAACAGGAACATGGGAATGGGTGTGGTCTGGTATTGCTTTGCTAGTTGCTCAGGCCAATGGTCAAATAGAGCCAGGGGTTAGCAGCACCAAAGACTACCAGGCAGCTCCAAAAGATTCAGTGAGACCATAGAGAGGCACTCACCCTTCCAGCCAGCTGACCCCACGGCCCAAGGTAATGTAGAAGAGGCCCACCTCCACATCATGTTCACATTTCTTAAATTTCACAAGCAGTTTTGGAGCAAACTGGGGGTTAGGCCTCAAGAAATGAGGATGGGCTGTGGCAGAGGGAACAGGCCTGCTCTGCAGAACCAAAGGAGAAGCTTGCTTAGAAACAGACAAATCATGGCTTAGCCCAAGAGGAGAATGACAGTGTAATTCTTCCAGCTGCTGCCTGACTTGGGCCTCTAGGGAGATGATGGAGGAGGAAGGGCTCTTCTATCAATGAGGGCTCCTGAGCACCCATACCTAGAAGCAAACAACAGCACCCCCTCAAAGGGGAACCAATACCCCTGACTACTTTGTTCCCCAGAAGTATCATCCTGATGGGGAGAAGCCTCCCTAAGGAAGCACACTCTCACTTCAGTGACTGAGCTCAGAAATGGGTGTCCAGCTGGTATCAGGGAAGTGAGTATCTTCTCTCAACGGGCCTCTGAGCATCAGCCAGGCCACCAGGCATACAAGTGTAAGTCAGGGGATGGGACCTGGGTTCTTCCCTTGCCCCTTCACCTTTAGTGGGATGAGAAAAAAACCCTAAGCCACAGTGACCCCCCCAAAAGGAGTCTCTGCTTCAGTGGCTCCTGGAACTGGCAGGGTCCAGCTGACTCAGCTCTGACTGGTCCAGAAGTTCAAAGTCATCCCCCTCAGCATCAGTGTCCAGGTCTGAGCTGGGGGCCCGGAGGAAGCCTCTGGTTGCTCTCCGGGGAGGTTGGCCAGAAGGGCCAGGCTGGGAGGCCCCTGACAGGGCCAGCTGGATCATGCCCTGGGAGACCAGGCTGGCAAAGTTGCTGGTGAGGTTGGATCCTGCAGGCAGGGCACCAAGCAGGAGCTCCGGCAGTGTACTCTCGTCACGGCTGGCTGAGGAGCCCTGGGGCTCGTCAGCCTCTGGTGGGGAATGGTACATCAAGCTGGGCATTCCAATGCTGGTATCGTCCTCATCGTCCAGGCCAGCAGGATCCACATTAATGGAAGGGAAGTCTGGAAGGTCTCTGGCAAAGGATTCCTCTGGATCACTGTGCCCATCTAGGTCTGAAAGCACAGAAGGGTGTCTGAGACATAGCAACTACCTGACCCCAGCCCCACCAAGTCGGCCCCATGTAACCACATTTTTCCACCCTGGATATCTAAGGGTGAAGCAAACCCATGGCACTGGTCAGCTTTTCCCCTCTGCTTATAGACTGCTGAGTCCTCTACTGGCGAGAGAACTCCCCCTCTCTCTTCTTCCACTATGCTCCCCATGAACCTACAACCTGAGGAAACTAAGGAACTGAGGACTCCAAGGAGAGCAGCTGTGCCATCCTGGATGTCAGACCCCTAAGGCTGCTCTGACACCTGATCCACTTCTCAGAAAACAGGAGAGGAGAGGGTGGTATCCCTTCTGTCCAGGGAAGCTGAAAGGTGGTAAGTCAGAACCATTATCTAGTCAGGCCGCTCACCTTCAGAGCCTTCTGTTAGAGGTGTCTGGCCCCGTGAAAGATTGAATGTGCCATTGTCTGTATAGGAGACCTCAGCATCCGAGTGCTCAGAGTCTGTGATGGCCAATTCCCTGGCAACAGTAGAATCATCCAGCTACGGAAAGCAAAGACAGACAAGCCTGAAGAGATGATGCCAGTAAGGACAGATGCAATAAATTAAAATTTTTTAAAAGTTAAAAAAAAAAAAAGAACAGATGCAATTCCCTAGTAACAGCTTTACTAATTACTGGCCCTGAAGACTACCCTAAGACCAGAAGTAACCAGATGTGGATGGAGACTTCTGTCAAAATCTTGACCATTTTTAGGCTGCTCCCCAAGGAAAACACCCTTACTCATCAATCTTGAGCACAGGAAGGAAAGCAGTCTTAGGAGTCAACCAGCCACTTACTCTTAAGCAAACTGATCCAGAAAACACTTTTCACAGGTGACCTGGAGGATACACACACTGCCCAACCCAAGATGAGCAGGGCTCTTTATTTTTATTTTTTTAAAATATATTTTATTGATTTTTTACAGAGAGGAAGGGAGAGGGATAGAGAATTTGAAACATCAATGAGAGAAACATCGATCAGCTGCCTCCTGCACACCTCCCACTGGGGATGTGCCCACAACCAAGGTACATGCCCCTGACCGGAATCGAACCCGGGACCCCTCAGTCCGCAGGCCAACACTCTATCCACTGAGCCAAACCGGTCAGGGCATGAGCAGGGCTCTTTAAAAGATAATCACACCAGTTCCAGAAGTTCTACCATGATGGCAGGGGTTAAAGGGAGACATGAAAGAAGGTGTGCTGGTCACCAGGCTCAAATTGAGATCTATTTACAAAGTCCCAATATAACACTAGCTTCTCACAGGAGCGCCAGTTATGCTCATGTCTGGGCTCTCACAGGGGTAAGGAGGGAGTACCTGAGCCTATGAGCTTACTATCTAAATGTAGGTGCCAGATGGTTAAAAGGGAGCTAAAGAAGACTGGCCAGCCCTGGCTCAGTTGGTTGGGCGTCACCCCATGCTCCGGAAGGTTGCTGGTTTGATTCCTGGTCGGGACAAAGGCCTTAGTTGTGGTTGTGGGCTCACTCCCCAATGGGTGGTGTGCAGGAGGCAGCCGATCAATGATTCTCATCATTGATGTTTCTATCTGTCCCTCTCCCTTCCTCTCTAAAATCAATTAAAAATATATTAATAAATAAAAAGAAAATTCTTTTTTTTAAAAAAGAAAACTGGCCAGTGGTACAGTCCCACACCCAAAATACCTGAGGACAGAAGGCAGCAAGCTCTTCTTCACTGTCACTCTGGTTGTCCATGGCACGTTCCGGGTGTAGAGCTCTGCGGCGCACTATGTGGAAAGAGCAGAAGGCCTTGGCACCTTCCCTTGAAGGGGAAACCCCTACCCTCTTTGAGCTTCGAAGGCATAAAATGAGAACATAAGATAACCCAGGCATAGAAGCATAACCATTGGACACAGACACTAGGGGGGTGAGGGCATGTGCTGTGGGAATGGGGGTAGCCAGGGAGGGGTCAATGGGGGAAAAAGGAGACATATGTAATACTATATATAACTAGAGGCCCCGTACACGAATTTGTGCACTGGTGGGTCCGGCCAGCTGGCCCACCCCTATTTGGGGCTGGCGCTGATCGGGGGTTGGCCCGGGGGGAGGGGCCACAGGTGGTTGGATGGGCGGCCCTGCCCCCTGGTGGTAGAACTCCTAGTTGAACTCCCAGTTGAGGGGACAATTTGCATATTAGCCTTTTATTATATAGGATACTTTAAACAATAAAGAGTTAAAAAAAAGAGAGAGAGAGAGAGAGAGAGAGAACCCAACCTCTCTGAATATGGCCCTAAGCCTACCCAACAATGCCTGAGGTGAGTTGCAGAGCCTAAGTGGACAGAAAGGTAAGTTGATAGCACAGAAGAAAAAGATCTCTCTTCCAACAGCTCTCCATTAGCCACCCTCAGGTGATCAACTACCAGGCTTGTCAACAGCTCTCAGGATCAGCGAGGGACTGACTGGATGTCAAGGTGGAAAGTAGGTACTATCACAGAGGGCAAAGGGAGATGCCCAGCTTAGTTAGGTCAGGCTTTTGAGGACTGATACTATTCAGCTGGCTGTCCAGGGGGAGCAGGGCCTTGGTGACCAAATGCAGGGCTATTTGAGGTCAGGGCTTAATGAACACCGAACCTGATCAGACCACAGCAGAGGAAAAGTTCACACAACTGTTGTCACTGTGTTTGGAAAGCAGCCAGCACAGTGCTTGGGCACAAGGAAAATGCTTCATAAAAAGTAGCAAACACTAGGGATTATCTTCACTGTCTTTTATTCAACACAGGAGAGCTTTTCTCAGATTTGTTTAAAATGGGAATGTCTTGAATTCCCAAATGGAAAAAAGATGGGTAAGCCTGCATAGATTTCCCTGGAATAGAATATCACTTTTACCTCCCTCCTACCACCCCCCCCACACACACACACACCAACCACATCCCGCTTTTCCCACTTTCGAGGACCTACCCACTATGTCAGGCCTATGGGCTTTTCTTCTCTTCCCCAAACTGCCCAAGTGGAAGGAAGGCTCCCCCTTACACTTACGTTGTCTCTCTCTCTGCTTGGACATCATATAGCCGCGGACACTGAAGTCCAGCCGCTGCAGAGCTGGCTTCAGCCGTACATAAGCTCGATCCCACAGTCGGTGGTACACAGCAAGGGGCCACATCATGACAGTGACAACTGAGAGGAGTGGGAAATAGTGGCAAAATGGAGAAGGGGTGCACAAAACAGTCCTACCTGTCCCTTTGCTCTTGTGTCCTGAGGGGCTTAGACACTTAGTATAAAACAGTTATGCTTGATTCTGCTGGCCACCTTCACTAGTCTCCCCAAGTACATGAGGGCGTTTTGTTGGAAGGCAGACACATCTGCAGCCATCTACAGAGCTGATTCACTGAGGGCAGAATGAGACGTGTGGTCACTTGCATATGGGTGTCACTGAGCCATAAATAAGGCCAAAGGGTAACAATGCCTCAGAAACTACATAACAAATAACATGAGTTCTGATAATGGCCACAGCCATAACTATTCAGTTCCTCTGGCCTCAAACAAGCAGTGTTCATGCCAATAGGAAGTAACTAAATGTATAAAACTGTGCTACGGGGGAAAAAGTGATCTAGGGTAAACAGAACCTAGCAGAGGATCCCCTAAGACAGCGGTTCTCAACCTGTGGGTCGAGACCCCTTTGGCGGTCGAACGACCCTTTCACAGGGGTCGCCTAAGACCATCCTGCATATCAGATATTTACATTATGATTCATAAGAGTAGCAACATTACAGTTATGAAGTAGCAACGAAAATAATTTTATGGTTGGGTCACAACATGAGGAACTGTATTTAAAGGGCCAGAAGGTTGAGAACCACTGCCCTAAGAGTTAAGTTTTGCTGTTACATAATACACTGACTGTAAACATTATCTCCTTAAATAGGGACAGTCCTTTAGAGTTGTTAATACAATATGTTAGTTAACTCTCGTCAATTTCTAAAACTGACTTGGTAAGATAAGGACTTTATATGTGGGGAGCCTGCTATAAGGGTAAGAAGACCCTTTCAGGACACTAAACAAATCATGGGGCGGGGGGAAAGAAAAAAGATAATTTCCTAGAGAATAAAAGTCCTCCCTAGACCCAGAGTTAGCTGTGGCTGGAAAAGCTATGAGTAGAGTAAGCTCACAGGGGTAGGTATATGCCATACTTACGCATTAAATAGGACAGCAGGAGCCCAGGGATGTAGCGGCCCAAGACAGCCAAAAAGGTCAGTATCCCACAGCTCAGCAAGCAGAACTGGGGGAGTCAAGAAACAGCATTAAGTTTCTGCTACATGGCAGGGGACTAGGGTGAGCACGGGAGGTAGAGATGTGACTGAAATAATTCTTTATGGCCTGTGAGTAAAGCACGGACACATCGGAATGACACATGGACCAGCCACTTTGCATCCAATTTGATTCTCTTTGGGAGGAAGAGAGGATGTCCACTTCTATTCAAACTCCTTTGACGTAGCTAGCCCCATAGGGCTGCACCTTTCATGCTGGGAAACAGGTTTGAATAGGACTTAGCCAAATATTCTCTCTGAAAGCAAGTGTTGGTGGTGGGTTTTTTTAAAGTCAAATTAAAAATAAAAAAACCCAACAACCTATCACATGTTTAATATGACACAGAATACATCCAAGCAAGCTTTCTTTCTCATCTTGGAAGAGAAAGATGGCCTAATCTAAGTGGCAAGCACCCAAAGGAGGAGTCATCAAGCTCTGCTTTAGTCTAGTGGCTAGTCAGAAGCCTTTTCCTATAACTTCCCTTCGTCTCTATAATACACTCTTGATCTTTTCTTTCTTGAATGAGAATATGTAGTAAAGGGGTTTGTTTTGGGTTTGTTTTCAGTTTAGCATGAACTGAACTGAGAAGCCAGACATAGAAGTGAAAAAGGGAAGCGTCTTACCTTGCCTGGGTTTTGCTTTTTGAAAAGCAAAAGATTCCTTATGAAAATGGTCCCACTAACCCAGACTTCAGCTACATGGTGACAGAGCTCGGGCACGCTGAGTAACCGAGGGTGCACAAAGCCCCAGCTATGAAGAGAGAAGGGGGAGCTGTAAAAGGGGAGTGCTGAGGATCCCCCCATCTTGCTGTGTAGGAAGCCAACGCTTCTGGGTTTAAATAGGGGCTAGGGAGTGGCTGTCCTAGGTGCTTTGGAGGTGAAGCATGACTTTCTTCTTGGCTCACCGGTTGAAACTTGAATTTAGGGACTACAAGGGCAAACCTGTTCTGACAACTCCACCCTATGAGCCGGCAGCCCAATCCTCATGTGTAAACCTGCCACCAGCTCCAAGGCCCTTTGTGCTTAGAAACATCATCCCTGCACTCAACCATTGCAATTCACTGTGATTGCAATCCAGGGATAAAAGTAAGGCAGTCTGACACCACTGCTGCTGAGAGGGAGGCAATGGTGGACATACCCTTCAGAGAGAAAAAAAGCAAAACCAAAAATAAACCACAGCGGAGAAAATTACTTGGATCACACAGATGGGATGAATGAGTTGAAAAATGAAAGCAGGAGCTGTAAGACACAAGAGGAATCTTTGACTTGCTGATGCCAGGAACCAATGTGTTTTCTGACCAGGAAACTTTAAACAGCTATAGGTCACAGAAAACACTAAATGACCTGGTATAACAACCAGGAGACAAATGAAATAAGCTGTCTTTAGGTTTTCTCACTAGGACTGGATAATGCAGTTAATTCTCTGGCATGTCAGGTTATGGGGCACTGTAATGCTTCTTTTTCAGAAACTTCTCTTGTAAATATCAGAGGACACTAGCCATCTCAACATACTTCTGCCTGAACTTTAGAATCTGTTAAAATGATTACTTGAACAACCTAGGTTCTCAGCTTACAGTTTGTCCAGAACATGGGGTTAACAACAACATATAACCAGAATATTACAACAAGAGAATCAATCAGAGCAATAAAAAGGGATTTAATTAGTATTCCATACCTCTCATTGTCTAATGCGTCGGGTCTTGACACTACAATATTAAAACAAACACCAGCATTAGTTGGTAGGGAAAATTAAACATGAAAATGTTAGGGTATTGGTCTGACTGCTCACATTTTAATGGGGGGGGGGGGGAATAAAAGGAGACACTATGTTATACTGCCAGGTTAGGGAGCTGCCGACAAGGGAATGATGCCTGATGCTTGCTCATTTCTCCAGCAGAGTGGTGGCGGGGGAGGGGGGTAAGGAGGATCCAAATGGAGCATCAGGGCCCTTCTAATTACTGAAGCTGAGAGCCAAGGTATACACAAATAGTCCGTCCCACCCCTCAAGAATATCTGGTTTGTTGAAACACATCAATGGTACACTAGGTTACAAGGCATGTTACAACTACTCCAACACTAGAAATCTGCCTATTCTTTTAAAAGAAAGACCCATTAACTACAAAAAAATGATGTAAAGTCTTTTGACATGATTCCTTGAAGTCTCTGCAAAATAGGAAGGGAATGTATTTAAAAGCTGTACACTCTGGCCTGGCGGATGTGGCTCAGTGTCTACCTATGAACCAACCATGTGGTCATGGTTTGATTCTGGGTCAGGGCACATGACAGGGTTTCGGGCTCAATCCTCAGTAGGGGGTGTGCAGGAGGCAGCTGATCAATGATTCTCATCATTGATGCTTCTATACCGCTCTCCCTCTCCCTTTCTCTCTGAAATCAATAAGAATATATTTTAAAATAAATTTAAAAATTCCTGAGAGGCAAATTAATACTGCCTTAGTAAAGACATAGTATCCAATGAAGTGAATTATTTTTTAAAAACTTGAGGACTATTTAAGAACTACTTATTCCTCAGGTCAATTATGAGGGCAGAGTATCTCAGATGGTGAATCCGATTTTCTGAGCTTAACAATGAGAAGGGCAGAATTCAGTTCTAAGAAATTACATGCAGAAGGAGAAAGGTCTCCTAAAGCAAATAATTCGAACATCAAAAGACATTCCCAGTTCCACATACTCCCTCATAAACCCCCAAAACTAAAGGTAAAAATTACAGAAAAGAAGTTCAGTGTGTTCTAAATGCTAAAAACTTACCTTTTATTTCAGGCCAGATTTTGTTCTTCCATTGATCTATACACACTATGATCATTGAGCTGAATGCAAGTAAAAATACAAGACGAAGGGATGTCAGTGCAAAGAACCTAGAGAGAAGGAAAAACAAAAGATCATTATCCAATTAAGCTAATTTTAGAAAAGAACATTTGTGCACTAAAGGCTCTATAGTATATAGACTTAGGTCATAGTTACATATCTCAATATACCTTAATTCATCCTTGATAACAAGTTGTCAAACATCTTTCTACCAAATTAGACCCAAGTAAAGGGCAAAAAACTGGTAGAGATATATTAAAGAGCATTTCATTCAATTAGATATCCTTTGGGAAATGAGGTTCAAAAAGTAAAATGACTTGTCAAGGTCACACAGAAAGCACTGAAGCTACTTCTAAAAGCCAGTTCCTCAGACTTAACACCAAACCATCTGAAACTCTTTCCAAAAATTGAAGAAGCCGGAACACTTCTTGATTCATTTTATTAAGCCATTACTCTAATACCAACACCAAACGATATTACAAGAAAACTACAGATCAATATCCTATATGAATATAGATGCAAAATGCTCACTAAGTCACTGAAAAACTGAATTCAGCAGCATATTAGAAGGATTATGCATCATGAACAATTCCTAGGATTTATTCCAGGAATGCAAAGGTGGTTCAACATACAAAAATCAATATATATATAATTATCACATTAATAGAATGAAGGAAATCTAGTTATTTGAAGGAATCAATCATAAACAGATAGTTATAAACAATCTGAGAAATCTGAACACTGACTGCACATCTGAATATATTAAGGAATTATTAATTGTTTTAGGTGTGATGTTATGGAAGTTATAAATTTAGAGTCCCTATTATTTTAGAGATATTTACTAAAATATTTATGAATGAAATGATATGTCTGGGTTTTGTGTTAAAATAATAGCTTGGCAAGGGTGTGAAAGAAGATTGACTATGAGTTGATAACTGCTGAAGCTGGGAGATAGTACATGGAATTCTTTATTTGCACTATTATCTCTACCTCTGTATACATGAAAAATTCTTCACAATAAAATACTTATAAAAAACCCTAACACCTCCAAGGCAATGCCTTGAAGAGTGTCTGTACTCCAGGGCTGATTTCACCAGTCTGTGGGGAAATAAGCATGGAAATTGAAAGTAAGCACTTAGAAATTTGTATAACAATTTGACCTAGTAATTTTGAATCTTAGAATACATTTGGCTTGTATTGCTTATGCCTTTTTAAACTTAGTTTGTCTAGTAAGTCATTTGTTTTGTATTTTACAAAAGTAATGATTTGCAACAGATCAGGAAAAATAACACTAGTCCTTACCACAGAAGATAGTTTGAGAAACACTGTTCTAAGATTGACAGGAAAGCCGAATATATCACCAGATTGGTGGTTCAGTAGGGCAGTTAGGCATGTTGTTGTTTTTTTAAATATATTTTATGGATTTTTTACAGAGAGGAAGGGAGAGGAATAGAGAGTTAGAAACATCAATGAGAGAGAAACATCGATCAGCTGCCTCCTGCACACCCCCTACTGGGGATGTGCCCGCAACCAAGGTACATGCCCTTGACCGGAATCGAACCTGGGACCCTTCAGTCTGCAGGCCGACACTCTATCCACTGAGCCAAACCAGCTAGGGCTGTTTTGTTTTGTTTTTAAATATATTTTTATTTATTTCAGAGAGGAAGGAGAGGAAGAGAAAGATAGAAACATCAATGATGAGAATCGTTGATCAGCTGCCTTCTGCACACCCTCTACTGGGGATAGAGCCTGCAATCGGGCATGTGCCCTTGACCAGAATTGAACCCAGGACCCTTCAGTCCACAGGCCAATGCTCTATCCACTGAACCAAACAAGCTAGGGTGGGGCATGGCTTTTTTTAAAAATATATTTTTATTGATTTTTTAGAGAGATAAGAAGGGAAAGGGAGAGAGACAGAATCATCAATGATGAGAGAGAATCACTGATTGGCTACTTCCCGCATGCCCTCTTCTGGGGATCGAGCCCACAACCCGGGCATGTGCCCTGACCTGGTTCATGGGTCAACACTCAACCAACTGAGCCATACCAATGGGCAGGCATGGCTTTTAAAGTTAGATTTGCTTGAATGGACCCAGTTCCAAATCTCTCTCTCTCTCTGAAGCATTCTGTACCTTCTCCCCCCTCCCCCCTCCTTATTTCCTAAGGCACGGATCTTTGTTTTCTTTCTCCAAGGACCCTTCTTTTGCTTCAGTAACTTGTTTCCTGAGTCCACACAGTCCAGATGACTCACTTCTGCTTCTGTGACTTTCTTTCTAAAGGGCCAAGGCAGTTCCACTTAGGCTCACTACTGTTACTGTCTTGCCTCTTCTATCTTAAGCCCTTCCTTTAAGCTTTAATAAACTTACTCTCAAAAAAAAATTTTTTTAAATACTAGTAAATTAGCTTAACTTTGTTAAGCCTCAGTTTCCTCATCTATATGTGACTTAATAATAAATCTTGCAGGATTGTTTGCAGGTATTAGAAACAACATACTTAATCATCTAGAAAAATATCATACTTGATCCTGCTTTAAAAAAAATACAAGTCACCTAATACATTGTAAAATTGAATAGAACTACTGAAGTGTTATTAGGTATTATCACAGCAACTGATCAAACAAGGATTACCAAGGGTTGGTTATAAATGACCACTTCTCAACTCAACATGACCTAAAGACTTCACATAATCACAGAACAATACCAAGAGTACAATCCTTATCATAATTTTTAAAAAGCTTTATCTGTGTGCATATAATACACAAAAACATAGGGATTGGCAGAGGAACTTTAATTTTTGTCTCTAGACAGTTTTGTACTTTGTTTTCAATAAACATGAATCCATGTTATATAACTTTTAAAACTATACAAAGAATAAGGGATGGAATGAAACAAGAACTTAGAAATCCAGTCACAAGTGACAAGCCTATTCCAATTTTTCCACCCCACCACTGAAAGGATACTGCAATTATATGTGAAATTAAAGAACAAGGGCAGCTTAACAGAAATGAGCCTCCAGAGCTGCCCCAGGACATTAATCTTCTCTCCAAAGCCAGTTCATCATCCCCACAAACAAGCCAATTTAACAAGGCCAAGGATAAGGGCTTTAGAGCTTCCCAGTGCTGCTGCCTCCATGTCCCAAGAGCAAGAGTGGCGCGACTGCTGTTTTCTCCAGAGTGCGTGAATGGGCTCTCTCGGGAGGCCATCCGCACTGTCTGCCATCTCCACTTCCCCGATCATAATTACTAACACAAATATAAACTGGAGGAGGGAAGGATATTAAGCTCTCCTAAGAAAGATCAGTTTTTCAAAGATGATGGCAATGAAAATACTGTTTCTCCAAGACCTGGACTATTTTTAGTCATCTGTTATAGCCCCCAACCTATGCTTCAACTTAGTTCCATAAACATTTGAGTGCCTATTACATGCCAATGCCTAGTAAGCAGTCCAGTTATGGAAAAAAGTAAGGCACAGACCTTACTCTCAAGTGTATTTATGTGTCTGTGTGTGTTTGCAACATAATATGACATGGTAATAACAAAGAAGAGGACATCTAAGTGGGCTTTGAAAAACAAATGGTAAGAAAACATGGCCAAAGGATGTAGGGAAGGAGATGACAGACAGGGAGAACAATCAGGTGACAGGACATATTTAAGACAAGTAGTTTGACAGAACTGAAACTTAAAGAACAGAGGGAGCCCAGCCGGTGTGGCTCAGTGGTTGAGCTTAGACCTATGAACCAGGAGGTCACAGTTTGATTCCTGGTCAGGGAATATGCCTGGGCTGCGGGCTGAATCCCCAGTGTGGGGCTTGCAGGAGGCAGCCAATCAATGATTCTCTCTCATCATTGATGTTTCTATTTCTCCCTCCTTCTCCCTTCCTCTCTGAAATCAATAAAAAATATGTATCTTAAAAAATAATAAAAAGAAAAAAAGAACAAAGGGAGGGAATGAGTACAAGGAGAGAGGTGGGGGTGGGAGTCACATCATGGGCCTTTTATGACAAAGGGTATTGGATTTTGAAGGTAAATTAGTATAGAGTTTTACAAAGAGTGTATTTTCTGGGTCATGAAGGCTAACATCTTTTTGATGAGATTAATTCTGGTCCACAAGTCCATTTTAGGACCAGATGTATCCTTTTGTTGAACAAGCCAATGCAGGAACTTCAAAGGAAGAAGATTTTGTGTGGTATAAAATGACATTTCTTGGGAAAATACTTTCCTCCATGTAGATAAAAACTTAATTAACAGAAAGAGCACCTCAAACCACTAGAGTTGATCCCTCCAAGGTAACTAGAAAATATCAATGTTTCCTCAGGGGTCTATACAGTTAAGTGTGTGCGCCTTTCCTACCAGCCCTCAACACTAAATTCCTAAACAAAAAGGGAATATCAATTGGATAGGTGTGTTTTGGATATACTGAGGGTCACATAATGCCTTTTTATGAAGGTAATGTGAAAGCCTCCCTGTAAAAACCACTGCCACTATGTTCGAGGACAAGACATCATTGAAGATAAAGTACTTCTGAAACTGGTATAGGTAAGGGATGGAAGGAAAATAAGAGAAGAGTCCTCTGGATTAGCTTAATCCTAAAATGTCTATTCACACAGACAGAAAAAATTTACATGCAGCTTTAACAGTGTACAAGTTTAATAAAACATGCAAGACATTTCTCAGCAAATCTAATCAGCATGAGAACTTCCCAACTTAACAAAAACAACTGCAACTGTAGTCAACTCTGGATAGTCACAAGTGAATTATTCAATCTGGGGACTGCCCATAGGCCATTACTCCTACCCGTTGTGGGCTCACAATCAATTTTTCCTTATATGTGTGTGTTTTTTTAATTGATCTGGGAGAGACAACAACTTATTATTCCATTCACATATGCATTCATTGGTTGATCCCTGCATGTGCCCTGACTGCGATCGAACCGCAACCTTGGCATATGAGGACAACGCTCTAATCAACTGAGCTACCTGGCCAGGGCAATTTTTCCTTATGATATTTATTTTTCTTATTTCTAAAGCCAAGCATGTTGATTGGAGAAAGCTTAGAAAATATAAGTAATCAAGAAAATAAAATTAATACATCATCTATGAAACATTCTTACAAAAAAAATTTTTGAACCGGAATCTGATCAAGCCTCTAGATCCAATTACTAATTTACAGGAAATACAGAGCACAGGAGAACATGTTAAGCCACAGATGAGGAAATCTAGTCTGTAGGACATTTTACAAGACAAACTGGTTTCTTCAACAAATTCACTGCAAAGAGGAAAGAAGAGTGAAAGGGCACCAACAAAGTAAGAGATGTAAAAAACAGCAGTCACAATATGTGGACTTCATTTGGTTGCTAACCCAAACTGCTTAAAAAAAAAAAAAAGACACTTATGAGAAAATTGGAAATTTGAACACTGACTGAGATCATTAATTTTTTACATGTGATAGTGGCAATAGAATTTTTTAAAGTCTATTTTTCAGAGATACATATTGAAACACAGATTAAATGATATGACATCTAGAATTTGCCTCAAATTCAAGAAGGAAAAGAACTGGGGTAATAAGACTGAAAATTGGCCATAAAGCTGGGTGTATGGTGGTACATATTATTCTGTCTACTTATATATGTTTTAAAGTTTCCATAAAAAAAAAAGTTTTAGGGCCTGGCACGGTATCTCAGTCAGTCAGAGAATCATCCCGATACGCCAAGGTTGCAGGCTCCATTTCCCGTTAAGACACACAAGAATCAACCAATGAATGCATAAATAAGTGGAACAACAAATGGATGTTTCTCTCTTTCTCTCCCTCCTTCACTAAAATAAATAAAATTTAAAAACCTAATAAGCACAAATTAATAACTCACTGTCCTTTATTTACCTTAGAATAATGATTACCAATGAGAATAAACATTCTTTTTTTTAAAAAAAATATATTTTATTGATTTTTTTTTTACAGAGAGGAAGGGAGAGGAATAGAGAGTTAGAAACATCGATGAGAGAGAAACATCGATCAGCTGCCTCCTGCACACCCCCAACTGGGGATGTGCCCGCAACCAAGGTACATGCCCTTGACCGGAATCGAACCTGGGACCCTTCAGTTGGCAGGCTGGCGCTCCATCCACTGAGCCAAACCGGTTATGGCGAGGGTAAACATCCTTTTAATATATTTTTATTCATTTCAGAGAGAAAGGGAGTTTTGTTTTGTTTTTGTTGTTTTTTTGTTTTTTCAGAAAAATCATGAGAATTCCAAAACTAAACAATTTTTTTCAGGTTAACTATACCATGGACCCTCATTTTAGTACACATAAATTGGAGTTTGCTATAATCATAAAGCTTATGCTATAACCAAACAAAGTGAAGATCACATGTCTATTTTCAATCAAAGAAGACACTATTTCTGGGTTCCTTCGTTATTACAGAGTAAGCTTAGCTCAGTGGCACTTTAGAACCATACCATCCTATAGAGACAAAAAGCCCATTGTTGTACAGGACTGTGGCTGTCTAGTTAATGAGCCAGACACTATAAATTAGAATGAAAAAAATTAACCCAATCTATGTCATGTAGTGATAGTTATTGGCTGCACAAAACCAGAAATGAAATCAACTAGCTGCTCTGACCTACTTTGTGTTAATGGACAGAAAGCACCCAACCTTATAATTAGGACAGATAAAAACTGATGGCAAGCCCTAGCCGGTTTGGCTCAGTGGACAGAGTGTCAGCCTACAGATCAAAGGGTCCCAGGTTCGATTCCAGTCAAGGGCATGTACCTTGGTTGCAAGCTCCTCCCCACCAGGCCCTGGTCAGGGCACGTGCAGTAGGCAACCAATCGACGTGTTTCACATCGATGTTACTGTCTCCCTCTTTCTAAAAATAAAAAAATAAAAATAAACTGATAGCAAAAGAGAGGCAAAAAAACCCCAAAGCATCCTTGGAAGTCTTCTTGGCTACCAAGCGCAACAAAAACCCTCCAAAGACTATCATCAGAAACATTTGCTCAATAGATTTCATCTGAAATTTGATGTGTAAATTTTTTTCACAGAACAAATGTCTCTACTTAACTGGGCCCTCCCTTCCACTTCCCGTTCCTCACTATTGTTTTTTACTCAAATTCTAACCTTTTAAATCAGAATTGCTATATACTTTTAATCACTTTTTGGGTCATCTTTAAATTTGGATAGATTTTTTGGGGGGAGGGGAGAAGACCTTGTTATTTTTTTCAATTGTGAAAACAATATATTCCATAATATCCCCTAGAATATGATATATGGTTAACTCAGGCTAGTGACTGTAAAAGCAGATCCCAACAGGGAATCAACTTGTAGATTGCTCTAAATCAGTATCTGCAATTTAAAGACCACCTAGAGCAAGCATGTCAAACTCGCGGGCCGTGGGCCGCATGCCTTATTTATTTGGCCCATGTTAGCCTTTGAGTTTGACCTAGAGCCTGGCCTGTGTGGCTCAGGAGTTGAGCGTTGACTCATGAACCAGGAGGTCACAGTTCAATTCCCTGTCAGGGCACATGCCTGGGTTGTGGGCTCGATCCCCAGTAAGGGGCCTATAGGAGGCAGTCCATCGATGATTCTCTCTCATCATTGATGTTTCTATCTCTCTCTGAAAATCAATAAAAAATATAAATTTTAAAAAATAATAAAGATGACCTAGAATCAAAGAATGCTGAAAACTGGAAAGTGGTTCAGAGTCATCTAGCCCTCCTTGAACCATATGTTCACACATTTCCAGGGCTCCTTTGTCTTCCCCTATCTCCTAGATTTGAGTTAAACTAAAAAGTTACTCAAACATGTTCTTTTCTGATCCTGTCAGGATGCACTTTTTTTTTTTTTTTTTTTTTTTTTAAGATACACTCTTGCTGACTCATATTCTTCTCCCAAATCACTCATTTAATTTATGGGTGATGTTGAGGATAATGAAAACACAAGCAATTGGGGGAGAAAGAAAAAATAAAACAAAAAAAGACAAGCAATTGGAAAGAAGGCCTGACATGACTGTTATTATCCTAGTGATAATAATGTATCAGTGACCAGAAGCAAAATGGGCTGGAAGATCTCTGATGCGATCACCATAATTTCTCTGAAATCTGAAAAAAAACATTTTTTTAAAAAGAGTGAAAGCCTTGGAATACTGTAGTGGCAAGTCATCTACATCTCTATCTTTTTTTTTTTTATCAGTGACCAGAAGCAAAATGGGCTGGAAGATCTCTGATGCGATCACCATAATTTCTCTGAAATCTGAAAAAAAAACATTTTTTTTAAAAAGAGTGAAAGCCTTGGAATACTGTAGTGGCAAGTCATCTACATCTCTCTCTATCTTTTATGTTGTTTTTTCTTTATTAAAATATAAGAGGGCACACTCACAGGTACAGAAAAACCTTCATTGAGCATAGAAAACTTTAAAGGCTAAATCACCTTCCTGAATTCTGATTTTTTTTGTACTCCTACCCAATCTTCTAATGCCTCAAAATGTATTTTAAAAAACACACCTCAGTTAGTGATATATCATTGTTCAAAACAAATAATCACCCTGACCAGTTGCTCAGTGGTTAGAGCGCCAGCCCTCGAACTGAAGGGTTGAGGATTCAATTCCCAGTCAAGATCACATACCTTGGCTGCAGATTCTCCAGCCCCAGTAGGGGCATGCCAGGAGGCAACCAAGCGATGTGTCTCACTCACATCCATGTCTCTCTCTCTTCTCTGTCTCTCTCTCCCCCCCTCCCTCCCTCCCTCCTTCCCTCCCACTCTCTCTAGAAATCAGTAGAGAAAAAGAAAAAATCCTTGGGCAAGGATAAAGAAAAACACAAACAAATAACAAAAAATATTTCAGATTTGATTTTTCTCTGTCCTGAGCCAATGATCCTCGTGGTTCCTAAACATTTTAAATGTCTAATGGCCGGCTGGCAAGGCTCAGTGGTTGAGCATCGACCTATGAACCAGGAGGTCACAATTCAATTCCCAGTCAGGGTGTGTGCCAAGTTACAGGCTCAATCCCCAGTAAGGGACATGCAGAAGGCAGTCAATCAAGATTCTCTCTCATCACTGATGCTTCTATCCCACTCTCCCAATCCCTTCCTCTCTCTGAAATCAATTAAAAAAAACACACACAACATATTTAAAAAATAAAATAAAATGTCCAAAATTAAACAGCCACTCTTCAACATTTAAAGTGAAATGTCAACATCCACATTCAATACGATGCTACTAGAATGTGAAGTCTAACTTTCATTTTAAACCTCAAACTACCTTCCAGGAAGCACATTTACTGGTACTAAAACAAAGAATCCTATGAACTCCAATGCCAATCTACCTTAGCTTCTGGGGCCTTAATACTACCAGTCATTCTGTACTCGCCATAAATGGCATACCCATTTGTTTTCAGCATCAAGAGTCATACCCTCATTTTGCTATATCTCTCTCCCACCTGCGTAGAATGTGATGGGAATGTAACAAGAGGAACTGTTCTGGATACACAGCAGGCAAGATACCAGGAGTCATACCCTCATTTTGCTATATCTCTCTCCCACCTACCTAGAATGTGATGGGAATGTTCTGGATACACAGCAGGCAAGCTACCAAGAGACAAAGACCAATCACAACAATGCTTTAACAGACTAGAAGTAGGGCCCTAGCCGGTTTGGCTCAGTGGATAGAGCATCCACCTGTGGACTGAAGGGTCCCAGGTTCGATTCTGGTCAAGGGCACATGCCTGGGTTGCGGGCTTGATCCCCAATGTGGGGCGTGCAGGAGGCAGCCAATCCATGATTCTCTCATCATCGATGTTTCTCTCTCGCCCTCTCCCTTTCTCTCTGAAATCAATAAAAATTTATTTTTTTAAAAAAAGAGAGAGACTAGGAGTAGGAAAGGGGGGATCTGAGTGAGATTCTAAATATAGCATAATAAAATTAAGTAACACGGTTGGGGGTGAACAAATTAAGGCTAACACTGTAACATTTAAAGATGTGTCTCAGTCAGAGCAATTCTTTATATGTAGACCTCTACCTGCATTCTACTTCAAAAAGCTCTGAGGCAAGGGGCATGTAGAAAGTCCCCTCCAAAAATAACTTACATGCTACCAACCCATGTGCACTAATAAATCCTTGGTTTATCAGGATTCCTTTATAGATCAGCCAGTCATACTTTGATACAAAACTGGTTTATTGAGGACAACTTTTTTTTCTATGAGTACAATCCCAATGTAGGAAATGAAGTTTTGACTGGATGGTCTGGGGTTTGGGATTGGGATGGGGGTGCAGAAAGAAAGAAAGAAACAGCCATTTGGGTAAACACTTCTGAATGAGGTTACGGGTTTCTGACAGAGAACAACAGGAGAGAAGTAGGTACCTGGGGATCTAGGAAGAAGCACTATCCCCCACCCACCCCACCCCACCCCAATAATGAAGACTGCTGTAAGAAAAAGAAAAAAAAAAGTTTATCATCGAGTTTGCTAGACTCTGGAAGCAACAAATGGCAGAGGCTACTGTGACAACTTTAACCCGAGTCTCCTTCAAACTGTGAGAGGATTAATTTAATAGCTAAACATTGTGTCTTCCTGACAATGAACTGGAAAATGTTTTGCTACAGCTGACTGAAAATCTTCTTTCAGAGAAAGGATAAGAAATGTTTTGGTTTTAAAACCAAGAATTTTAAGAGGAAAGCTATTTTGAGCAAAAACAAAAAATTTGGAAACACATACCTTGTTCTGTTTTAGGCTTATCCAGAACAGTCTTATTTCATT
The DNA here is from genome assembly GCF_000412655.1 of Myotis brandtii. Taxonomy (NCBI): domain Eukaryota; kingdom Metazoa; phylum Chordata; class Mammalia; order Chiroptera; family Vespertilionidae; genus Myotis; species Myotis brandtii. The sequence goes on along the minus strand of NW_005367911.1, from coordinate 793,715 downwards.
CAGCGGTAGGACCCCCCCCCCACACACACACACACACATACCTCAGTTCCCTGATCAATTACACTTCCCCAGATCCTTGGTACATCCTATGAAAACCTAAGTCCCCTTTAGGTGATGACAACTGAGGGAAGCAGCAGTCCCCCCATTTTCAGAGAGCAGATTCTTAAAGTATATTTACAGTCCCCCCTTTTCCAGCGCAGGAAAACTCACACACACTGTAGACACCCTACGTTTCCTTGCCTCTAATGGCTAAAGATGCCGCTCTAACTCCTTGGGACAGGGAGGCGTGGCAATCCTAAGTGCCTTCCAAAAGGGTGAAATCTCACCATCACTATTTCCTAACTGTTCTTTAAAAGCTTGTAACTTTCAAGTTGCAGTTTCGGAGGCTCTTGGTGACCCTCAGACCTCACAAACTTCCCTGAGTGGGCGAAAGTACATCCACCCGTGCTCACTCCGTTCCACACCGCGCGGGCGTGTTTTCTCACTCAGCGCACCTCTGGACACCCGGTCCAGGCCTCCCGCCTCCCGCCTCTGCCCCAAGAACGACTGCTGACATCTCCGGAGACAGTCCTCAAGCCACCTGTGAGCAGACCAGAGAAAGGAGGCGATGGCCTGAAAGGGACCCAGCTTTCCCCGGCTAAAATGAGGCGCCCTCGCCCAAGCGGGAGGCTCCAGATGTTACCAGAAGCTCCGGCCAGATGTGCGGGGCGAGGGTGCGGGAGGAGGTAAAACAAGGAAGACAACTGGAAGGCCCTGCGGAGAACTGCGGGGCCAAAGGCTGCCGGCGGGATGGAGTGGGAGGAAGTGAAGGAAGATCAGGAAGGAGCCAATGCGGCGGAGAAAACAGGTGAGGCGAGAGGTGCAGCCCTAGAGAAACCTGACGCATTCCCGCCTCGCAGGGTTTCCGAGGGTCCAGTTTCTCACCAGAAAGCCGCGTTCAGCCCCAGGCACCACAGGGCGCTTCTGGCTGGCCGCTCCCAAACAAGTGCCGCCTGCACCCGGCTCAGCAGAGGCTCGTAAGGCCCCAGCACCTCCACCAGGGCCCGCTGCGCCGCCTCAACCTGCTGGTCCCTCTCCAAGGAGCCTGACATAGCGCCGCGGCCCCGGAAAGTCGGCCTCGAAGCTGGGCCTGGGACCGTGGCCACCCCCTCTGCCTCCGCCATCTGCCCCCGGCAGCCACCACATCCGGGGCCGCGCGGCTTGACAATCACAATAACACCAACTGCGCAGACGCGAAATTCGGCGGGGGAGGTGGTGTCCCTTGACACTGCGCCTGCGCAAGGGCTCTCGCTGGCAACCACCTGGAGGAAAGAGCGCTGCGTCAAAGTACGTCCGTCTCCCGAGCGTTAAACCCAATCAGGAGCTGCGCACGCGCAGTTTGCATGACTGAAGCCAAAGGAATAAGGAAGTGCCATCGCCAGAACTCTCACTTCTCATTGGAGCGGAGAAAGTTTGTGGGCGGAGCGGGTCGTTTGGCGCCTGCGTCGTGCGGTGAGCGGGCTGGCGGGCGGCCGCTTTGCTAGCAGGAGCAGCTGCAGCGCCGGTGCTGGAAGAGAGAGATGCCGAGGGAAATCATCACCCTACAGTTGGGCCAGTGCGGCAATCAGAGTGAGCGAACCTCCGGCCCCTCCACTAGCCAGGCTCCCTAGATTAAGTGGGATTTCAGTGTGGAACCCTAGACTCCCATATGCCCTTCCCAGAATTGTCAGGGCGGACATGCCTCACCCAGTGTCCAGTTACCCAGCCCCGAGGGGCCTTCCCCTGCCCAGCCTCTGGCATACAGCCCTTTCCTCTCTCATGGGAGACTCCTGAAGTTTGACTTCCTATCCCTGGACCCAGGTGCTCAGTCCCCCAGCTCCTAGCTGGAACCTGCCCAGACCCAGATATCCTCTTTCTCCCCGTCCACCCTCCCCCCAGTTGGGTTCGAGTTCTGGAAACAACTGTGCGCAGAGCATGGGATCAGCCCCGAGGGCATCGTGGAGGAATTCGCCACCGAGGGCACTGACCGCAAGGACGTCTTTTTCTACCAGGTGCTTCCAACTACTTGGCCAGAACCTGCAGTTGCCCAGGGGTCCTGAAGGGCAGGGCAGAGGCTTGGTGCTGAGAAATCCTCTGGGCACAGGGGCCAGGGCGGCTGGCTTAAGGAGGGAGGGCAGGCAGGAGCCAGAGTTGGGAGGACGGAGGACTGGGCAGGCCTTTGCTGAGTGGGCCCCCTCCCGGACTCCCTTTGACAGGCAGACGATGAGCACTACATCCCCAGGGCTGTGCTGCTGGACCTGGAGCCCCGGGTGATCCACTCCATCCTCAACTCCCCCTACGCCAAGCTCTACAACCCAGAGAACATCTACCTGTCAGAGCACGGAGGAGGAGCTGGCAACAACTGGGCCAGTGGATTCTCCCAGGTCATTTGCTGTTCCCTGGCAGGACCCGAAACACCCTTCCTGTGTGGGGACAGGCCCCGTGGCTTCCCCGAGAGATGAAATCGGGCAGTGGGAAAAGGAGAGAGAGAGAGACGTGACTGAGGGGAATTCTTTTCTCTAAGTCAACTATGTCATATTATTAACAGACTACACTAGTGCTGTGTACCAGGCCATAGTAAATGCTTTACATATAGTATTTAAACCTCCCAACAACCCACAGACACTTATCTGCCTTCCCAGAATCCCAAAAATACTCTGAAAGCTGAAAGCAAAAGTTGATTTATAATTCATTTAGCAGCAAAACTCTCAATGGAGAGTGTCCAATTTATTGTCATTACTCATACCTTTCTTTGCAGCAATGTTCATGTATTTGACTAGCGCACCCCAGACCCCCACTGGCATTTTACTGAACATACATTATGTGTACCATATTACCTTTCTAGAATCTGAAGCATTTGAATTCCAAAACATAAGCCCCCAAAGATTCTAGATAAGGCTTTATGGACCTGTATTATTACCCTCATTATACAGATGAGACAGGTGTAGAAAGGTTAGGTAATCTGCCCGGAGTCACTCGGCTAAATAGAACTAGACCTAATATATGAACCTAGGTAGTCTGGATATAGAGTGCCTGCTCCTAACCTCTCAGTGCAAATAAAAAAAGCAGGGCCACTGTGCTCCAAAACAGGACGTGTAGGTGCTATAAGGAGAAGTAAGGGAGGCAGTTCTGATGTCAGAGTCTTTGTCTCATGGTCCTGCCACTCTGACCCTCCCATGTCTATACAGGGAGAGAAAATCCACGAGGACATTTTTGACATCATAGACCGGGAGGCAGATGGCAGTGACAGTCTGGAGGTAAGTGTCTCGGGAATGCTGGTGGGAAGTGACATAGGGAAAGCTTAGTAACACCCTTTAGAAGCCACCTGCTAGGTACCAGGCCCTTTGCACTGGACAGAAGCCACCAGACCTCCCAGGAAATAAAGGCAGAGTCTCCTAAGCTCTATTGTGGGGGGAGGGAAGTGGAAGGAGAGGGCTCAGAAAAATAGGAGTCAGAAATTGTGGCATGGGTTCAGTTTGAAATTCTGCCAGAATCCTGGACGCTGACCACCCCTCTCCCGTGTAGGGCTTTGTGCTGTGTCACTCCATCGCCGGGGGGACAGGCTCTGGCCTGGGCTCCTACCTCTTAGAACGGCTGAATGACAGGTACGTCTGTGTTTTGAGGGGCTGGGAGGACTTGGTTTTCCAAATAACTGGGAGTCCCTTCACATATACCTTCCTATTCACTGGAGCAGGAAAGGGACCTTCTAGTTCCTCCTGTAGTGAGGAAAGCTAAGATACAATGATGAGAACCAATCCACTCCCGGGGCTTGGAACCAGAGCCTAGAATTCAGACCCTCGATGAAGAGATGAAGGTTTAGGAAGTTTGGACAGTTTGGAGTTGGAACCCTAGGTCCTAACATGTCTCCCTGCCCTTTGGGAAAGTTACAGACTTCCAAAGTCAGGTCCTCCTTCTCTACTGGTTCTGCAGCCCCTACTATTCTCCCCGTCCAGATTTAGCTTCTTCCAGACAGTTGTGGGAAGTCCCGTGTTTACCCAGCCTACAGTCTGTTGCCCTGACCCTCTTCTCCCAACCCGCACCAGGTACCCCAAGAAGCTGGTGCAGACATACTCAGTGTTTCCCAACCAGGACGAGATGAGCGACGTGGTGGTCCAGCCCTACAACTCGTTGCTCACACTCAAGAGGCTGACCCAGAACGCAGACTGTGTGGTGAGTCCTGGATCCTGCCTTTCCCTACTCCCAACCCCCCCTGCCTGTTTCATCATTTTCATGCATTTAAAAATTCCATTCTAAGGCCTCCTGGACTCCAGTCCTGTGCAAGTCCCTTTTCAATGAGTCTTTCTGGCTTTGAGGCTCAAGAGAAATGAAGCTTCAGAGCCCAGGCTCAGGCCGAGCTCCTGTTCTTTCTAATCCCCAAATTCTGCCACCCTCTTCTGTCCCCCCAGGTGGTGCTGGACAACACTGCCCTGAACCGGATCGCCACAGACCGCCTGCACATCCAGAACCCATCCTTCTCCCAGATCAACCAGCTGGTGAGCCATCACTCCTGGACTCTTGGACTGGAACCCCTTCCTACTGGAACACTTGTCTGGGGAAGGGAGCACCCCCCCCCAACCAGGCCAAGACCCATGATGTGGCATCCCTGTCCCCAGGTGTCCACCATCATGTCAGCCAGCACCACCACCCTGCGCTACCCTGGCTACATGAACAACGACCTCATCGGCCTCATCGCCTCACTCATTCCCACGCCCCGGCTCCACTTCCTCATGACTGGTTACACCCCCCTCACCACGGACCAGTCGGTAAGAACAGCCCTCGGTGTCTCAGGCCCCACTGGCCCTGGGCCCAGAAACCTCTAACCTAGCCTCTCTCTCCTCCCTGCTGCCCCAGGAGGCTCTGTGCTCAGGGACTGGCACAGACTGTAAGACTTCCTTGCTGACTTGCTCTCCTCTCTGCCTTGCCTTTGGCTCCCTGCAGGGTCTGGGCTGTATGGGAGCTGCTTATGCTCCTGCACAGGGCCATGAGCTTGCTGAGCTGAGGAGGATAAGATTCCTGATCCCACAGCAGAGGCTCAGAATAGGCCTGAATCTAAAGACACTCCCCAAGGAGGCCATACTGCCCCCAGTCTGGTGGGGGCCATGTGTTGCCTACTCTTCTCTGTCCGTGCATCTGTGGACTGTGCCCTGAGTGCTGGCCTGGTCCCTGGGGCCCACTGTCCCCTCAGGTGGCCAGTGTGAGGAAGACCACGGTCCTGGATGTGATGAGGCGGCTGCTGCAGCCCAAGAACGTGATGGTGTCCACCGGCCGGGACCGGCAGACCAACCACTGCTACATCGCCATCCTCAACATCATCCAGGGGGAGGTGGATCCCACTCAGGTAGGTGAGGCCCCTTCGTTCCACCCTGGACCCTGCAGGGGTAGAGGAGAGGCGACCACCACCACCCCTGTGCCCACCCCAGGTCCACAAGAGCCTGCAGAGGATCCGGGAACGGAAGCTGGCCAACTTCATCCCCTGGGGCCCAGCCAGCATCCAAGTGGCCCTGTCCAGGAAGTCTCCCTACCTGCCCTCTGCCCACCGGGTCAGTGGGCTCATGATGGCCAACCACACCAGCATCTCCTCGGTGAGTTTCACATTTTGCACCTATTTCCCCATAATCATTTTCCTGGTTGTGCTCACCTCTCTGCATCCCTGCTGCTCTGCTTCCGGCTCTTTTACTGTGAAGATAGCCCAGCCGTGGTTCCCTGGCTGTCTGGGCCATATTGTTTCTCAAAGTTCTTTTTGACCCCCTGCCTTCTGCACACCTCAAGCTCTTTGAGAGGACCTGTCGCCAGTACGACAAGCTGCGGAAGCGGGAGGCCTTCCTGGAGCAGTTCCGAAAGGAGGACATCTTCAAGGAGAACTTTGACGAGCTGGACACATCCAGGGAGATTGTGCAGCAGCTCATCGATGAGTACCATGCAGCCACGCGGCCAGACTACATCTCCTGGGGCACCCAGGAGCAGTGAGTCCCCCAGAACAGAGACCCTCATCTGCCTTACTGGTTGGCCCGGGCCCCGCCTGACTGACCACCCCTCAGAGCACAGATCAGGGACCTCGCACATTTCTTTCTCATAAACACACATCCGTATACTCTCTGTTGGCGTGGGGACACGTGTCTTTGTCCTGTGATGAGACTATGTTTAATAAAGCACTGGATATAAATCAAATCACTGGTCTCTTTGAAGGCTTGGAAACTGGGGGAGCGGAATGCCTGTTCTCTCCCCATCACTGACAGGGTCCTCCCCCATTTCTAGCATCCTCAGCTCTGAGCAAATAGCGTCCCCTGTTTTTTCCTTCTCCTGCCTAGCTTTGGAGAACAGGGATGGGGTTGGCCCACTTGAGAAATTTGTTTCCAGGGTAAAAAGGCCTATAGATACTGCTGTGCTCTCTATCTGACACCCTAGCTCCCAGTCCCTTCCCACCCCTCCCTGTATCAGGTGACTGTTCCACCAGGTTCACATTCCCACATCAGAGTGTCTTGTTGATTGTCAGGGCAGCAGGCCTACAGCTGCCGCCCCCACCACCAGACTCTATTGAGTCCGCCCAGTGGCTTTAATCCAGCAAGTGGGGCGGTGCCTGAGAGCCGGGCCAGGAGAGTCACTGGTCAGGCAGCTGGAGCCTAGGACAATTAAGTCAGGAAACCAAACCTGAAGCCTAGACTAAGCAGGGCCAAAAATGGGCCCATAGTTTAGGTGCCATGATTCTGTTCTCAGGTGGTCTGGTTATTTAAAGGGCCAGTGCCTTCCACTTCTGGTGGAAGACGGCAGGAAAGTAGTAAATGCATAGTTATCTACAGCTTCCAGATCGCCCCGGTTGGGTGGCTCAGTTGGAGTGTCGTTGCGTACACCAGGATTGTGGGTTAGATTCCCATTCCGGGCACATACCCAGGTATAGTAGTTGGGGCGCATACAGGGGACAGTGATCTATATTTCTCTCACATCAATGTCTCTCTCTTAAAAATAAATAGATCTTCAGGATCAAAAGGGCAAAGCAGGTTGTCCATAGACTGGTGGATTGTAGGGCCCCTTTTAGGCCCTGATGCACCCCCAAGGTAAGGATTGTAGTAGCAGTAACGTGTAGCACTGGGTTAAGTACTAAACATTTTGTTTAATCCTCATGACAACCCTCTTGAAGTGGTAGATATTATTATTAATCCCATTTTATAAATGAGAAAACAGGCGAAGAATTTGATTTACCAAGTTACCCAACTAGTGGATGGCAGAGTTGGAGTCAAACCCTGGTTTGCCTGACTAGCCTCAGTGTTACTAAATATTGTACATCAGCCTGCTTTTTGTGATAACTTACAGGGCTGGTGTAGAATCATCCCGTTTCTGAAGTTTTTTTAGAGCCGTTGGATGGGCCCATAGTGGTCAGAGGATGTGGGGACCTCGAACACCTGTGCAGGTAGGGCAGCTGCAATCCAGAGGAGGAGGTGTCAGCCTCAGCTGACTACAGGGACACCTACAAAGTGTCCCCATTACCCAGGTCAGAGTAGCTGGGGACCTGTGTCTGCCTTCTTACCCTCACCACCCCGCGCTGTCTGCGGTCAAAGCTGGAGGATCGGGCCCAGCAGATGAGGGACTGGGGCTGGCAGAGCTCAGCACACGGCCCTAAAAGGTGTCTGCAGCTCCCAAGCAGTGGTTCTCAACCTTCTGGCCCTTTAAATACAGTTCCTCATGTATGTTGTGACCCCCATCCATAAAATTATTTTCGTTGCTACTTCATAACTGTAATGTTGCTACTGTTATGAATCGTCATGTAAATATCTGATATGCAGGATGGTCTTAGGCGACCCCTGTGAAAGGATCGTTCGACCGCCAAAGGGGTCGCGACCTACAGGTTGAGAACCGCTGCAATAGAGGCTGAAGAGCACCCAGGAACTTTGGGCAAGTTAGAAAACATTTTCCCCTTACTATTGGCCTGGGACACACTTTTCCTTTCACGAACCTATTATCTTTAATAAAGCTCTGTAAACAGAACAGCATACAGGCCAGACCCTTACGAACAAAGGGAACCCTTGCCAGGTTCCTGGGCAGAGAACAGGCAGTCAGAAGCCATGCCCTGGGCAGGGCGGCCACAAACCTGTCATTACAACAGTCAAAGCACGAGCCTATGGCTATCGATTGCCAAGGCTGACTCAGGGAGATCCTCCCAGTCAGGGAGGGAGATTGACTTCAGGGAAAACCAGCCTGCACCTGGTCCCTTCTTGGCTCCACCCCTGGCCCCTGCACCACGCTAACCTCGCCTTGCTCCTCTCCCTTTACTGCCCCTGCCCGATGACCAGCATTTCATCACTTGGGGGCGTCTGCGTGAGCGGGGGTCATAAGGTGGCAGCTGGGGTGAGGCTACTACATGTGAGTGGCCAGCTGGCCCACCTCCAGGCCACAAAGATCCCAGGGCCCTCCTATGCAGGAGCCCAGGCAGAGGAAACACCCAGCTAGTCCAGAGTAAAAGTTTTGTGTGGATGGTACTATGGTCTCCAACCCAGGACAGTGAACGCCCTACGCAAGTGGGCCTCCCGGGGAGGGAGAACTAATTGGATCTGCAAAGAGCCTCCTGCAAAGATATTTTCTGACTGCTGAGTGCCAGGCATTATAAGCACAGTCTAATACCTCAGTGCCAGCTTCAGCGCCAGGCCCCTCCCCCAGGGCTATTTCCAGATGGCCCATCACCCCACACCAGCGCAGCCCCTCCCTGTTCTTGGCTAGCAGCAAACCCCAACGTGTGTCAACTAGAGGGCAGGGAGGAGGCCAGGTGGAAAGGGAGAGAGGCCTCCGGGAATCAGGGCAGCAGGTGGTGCTGGTGGTGAAAAATCCCTGTGGTGTCTGAGAGACCGCAAGCCGCAAAAGCAGCAGTCCCAGAGAGAGACTCGGCCAATGGGAACACTGGAGAGAAGGCAAAATGCTCAAGCCTGGGATGGGGCCTCTTTCTGACTAAACAAAGACAAGAAAATGAGCCAATTGAAGGTAATGTTCACAGAACATTCCATGTGATGTGACCCTAGGGGCCCTCGAACATGCATGAGACAGAGACCTAGTAGCAGGAAGCACGTGACCCAAAGCAGAGTGGGGTGAACGAATCTGAAACTCGGGGATCGGAACTTTGGAAAGTGGATTGAGATGGGGTGAAGGGGTGATGAGGACAAGCACAGACGCTGGACAGCTGGGGACCCGTCCAGGAAGCCATACCCATGGTCTCCACCAGCCACAAGCATTCTAGATCGCCCTAGAACCGGGCAGGCACTCTGCAGTGGAAAGTAATTAAAATTCACTATACAATACCCCCTCCAGTCATGCCAACTGCGACTGGCTCACTTTTCATTCCCTCTCGGGTGTCTTAACCAGGGAAGGGGCTACCCTAGGAAATGAACAGAAACAGTTGAATTTGACATTCTGATGTACTAATTCATCACTTATAAGTTTTCATTAAATCCCCAAGGGCCAGCTCACTGAGGCATGCGTTGTAAAACTGAGTTTCTTGCAAAGTGACAGGCCCTGTCTGTCGGGGGTCTAACACCCCATGCCACCCAGATAGAAACATCCCCTCAGGTCTCTGGTAGTGAGTGCTCTGTTAGTGACCCTGGCTGTGGAACCCAGAGGTGGGCAAGTCTTTCCTCCAATCCTCAGATCCATCACTGAATTATTAATAGGGTGACCAACTCATCCTGGTTTTAACATTAAAAGTCCTGAGACCCAAGAATCCCTTGGATTCAGTTTTAAAATTCATATTCCCACATCCCCTCAGTCCTGGGGAAAACCAGGACAATTGATCACCCTAAATTAAAGAACTCCACAGAAATATACAGATGATGTATTGTAGAACGGCATACCTGAAACTTACGTAATTTTATTAACCCATGTCATCCCAATGCATTCAATAAAAAATAAATTTTAAAAAGTTTAAAAATAAATAAAAAATCAATTTAAAGTGAAAAAATAAAGAACTTCACAGAAAAATAAATAAAAAATCAATTTAAAGTGAAAAAATAAAAACAAAAAATAAAGAACTTCACAGGAAATCTTGAAACAGTATGTATGAATGATCAGAGCTAAACTGGGCCTAGGTGACATTTGTTTGTTCATGAATTAAGCAATCATTTATTAAAAATAGAGATCACAGCCCTGGTTGGTGTTCTCAGTGGTTAGAGTATCAACCCATGCACCAAATAGTCTCTGATTTGATTCCTATCAAGGGCAGGTACCTGGGTTGCAGGTTCCCTGGCCCCATCAGGGTATGTGCAGGAGGCAACCAATGGAATGTGTCTCTTTCACTTTGATGTTTCTCTCTCTGTCCTTCCCTTGGTGTGACTCAGCGACTGAGCATTGACCCATGAACCAGGAGCCACAGTTCAATTCCCAGTTAGGACACATGCTCGGGTTGGGTGCTGGATCCCCAGTGGGGGGCGTGCAGGACACAACCAATCAATGATTCTCATCATGGATGTTTCTCTCTCCCCCTTTCTCTCCCTCTCTGCAATAAATTTTTTAAGATGTATATCATGACTCAGACAAGTACATAAATCAAGTTTCATAATTTTTTGTGTGAAAAACTCCTAAAAAAAATAAGAACTGGTGCTCTATAAAGTGAGTTAAATAATATAGTTACATAACCGATTAGATGTTACATTCATTTTTATAATCATGGCCTAAAGTAAACTTCATAAATCTATTTCCATATGTAGAAAACATATAGATAAGAAATTTTCTTTTCTTCACATTCCCCAAAGATAATTTAGCTCTTTATTTTAGAAAAAGATTTCTTCTAAAACAAGTAATTGTGAAATGTCTTATCCCTAAAAATTATATATTCAACCAACTTGTGCCTCAGAACTAATATCTGCAAATATGAGAAATATAAAAATTGATGTTTTTAAATTGTTAATAGATATGTTTCTTTCACTATAAAGCAGAATCAGTACGTTATACAACTGATTTTATAAATGTGTCCCCCCCCCGCCCAAAGCATACAGTACTTAGACAAATAAGACTGAAGATCCACTGGGGATTTTGGGTATCAAATGAAGAGCTACTCCTTTTCCACTGAAAGAAGCCTTGACCTTCCTCAGGGTACCTTGCACTCTGTTCCTGATCAACTGGCAATTATCCCATTTTGTTTCCATTAATGATTAATTTCCCTGTCCTCCCCGCTGGCCTATGCATTCCCATGCCTGGGACAGTGTCTTTTATCTCTATGTCCCTGGTATCCACCCCAGGTCCTAGCACAATGTAGCTGTGAGACAAACACTGGTTGAACAAGTGAAAGAATAATGTCAAGGCCACAGCTTCTGCTCCCTGCCTTTCGTTGAACAAGACATTAAAAGACATACCACACAATCAGATAATAGTCTATCCCAGGATAAATTTGCATGTTCACTATTGGCCTACAGATTAGGAATATTGTGACTTAATTCTAGGCCGTTTTCAAAGAGGAGGGAAAAGTGGGGAAGACATATAATTGTTGCAAGATTAGAAATGAAATTTTAAAAATTCCTTGTATGCATGACATAAGAAAAAATAGCCAAGATTCTTTTCTTTTTTAAAAATATATTTTTATTGAAGGGAAAGGAGAGAGATAGAAACATCAATGATGAGAGAGAATCATTGATCGGCTGCCTCCTGCACGCTCTCCACGGGGGATCAAGCCTGAAACCTGGGCATGTGCCCTTGACTGGAATCGAACCTGGGACCCCTCAGTCCTCGAGTCAATGCTCTATCCAGTGAGCCAAACCAGCCAGGGCACCCGAGATTCTTATACTGAATAGTTTATGGTAGCCAGGAAACAAATGGCCTGATGTAGCTGAATTTCTGATATTTGATCCTTTGGAAATGCTCTCAATGGATACCTTATACAAGGTGCCATTAGCACCTGAATGGAAACAAACTAGTGACTATGCGTGTCTTACTTCCTACAAGATCAAATAATAGTCATGACTCATGTCTGGATCTGTGGACAGCTGCACCGAAGTGGGATATCAGTGGAGCAGTTCCAAGGCCGAACCTGTAAAGTAAGTTGGGAAAAGGGGCGGTCAGAACTGGCTCAGCTGGAAGGTCTCCCATAGGGGAAAGCAAAATTGCCAACTGGATGTGTTCCTGTGAAACAGTGCCTGATCCTGCTCAAGGAGCGCAGCCACGGTCAAGAGATGGCTGCAAGGAGGTGGTGAAGAGTGAGAGAGCCGCCCCGCCGGCATGGCTCAGTGGTTGAGCACTGACCTATGAACCAGGAGGTCATGGTTGGTTCGACTCCTGGTCAGGGCACATGCCCGGGTTGTGGGCTTGATCCCCAGTGTGGGGCTGCAGCAGGAGGCAGCTGATCAATGCTTCTCTCTCATCATTGATGTTTCTATCTCTCTTCCCTCTCCCTTCCTCTCTGAGATCAATAAAAATATATTTTTTAA
>NW_005367911.1:766077-781116 GCF_000412655.1 Myotis brandtii | reverse complement strand
AAATCAATAAAATATATTTTAAAAAAAAAGAAAAAAGTGAGAGAGCCTCAGAGTCACCAAACTACATCTGGGCCAATGAGGAAAACACTGGGCCAAACAGCCCCACTTCTTGCCCCAAATCTTGAAGATAATTTATCTTCCTTTCCCTAATCCAGAGTCTTCCCTGAGAATTCCCACTCCGTGTCCCCGCCTTGCTTAGGATTCCTAAACCTAGAAAGAAAGGCTACCCAAAATTTTTCTCTTGCCCACTTAGATTCCAGTTCTGCAAATGGTACCATTCTGAGTATCCCATCCGCCGGGCCTCCAAGGCTGGAAATGAATCAGAGAGCACTGGCCACAGACATAATATGAAAAAATACCCCAAAGTTCATGAAAAGAATGACGGAGAGATGAACATGTAGGGTGTAGGTCAAGAGGCTAAGGAAGGCTAGACTTGCTGCCTCTGCTTCTAGAACATAACCATAGGCAATATAGCTAAAGAGGGCCCCCCTCACCCAGAGCCAGGCAGCTACCTTAAATTAAGTCTATTGTGGCCCCTGGAAATCCTTGTAACCTGGCCCTCTCGGAGATTACAAAGGCATCAGTCCTGAGAACACGGAAACGCTGTCTGCTCTGGTGTTCAGTTATGACTCAGTGGTTCTCAACCTTCTGGCCCTTTAAATACAGTTCCTCATGTTGTGACCCAACCATAAAATTATTTTCGTTGCTACTTCATAACTGTAATGTTGCTGCTGTTATGAATCGTCATGTAAATATCTGATATGCAGGATGGTCTTAGGCGACCCCTGTGAAAGGGTCGTTTGACCGCCAAAGGGGTCGCGACCCACAGGTTGAGAACCGCTGAGTTATGTCCAAGGATTCCCCACAGGGACTGTTCCACCGCAGCAGCTGTTCCTTTGAAGCACATATTTATTTCTCGATGCACTGCTCATTCAGCAAGTCCCTGACCACCATCTCTAACCCGATGTGTGTGCATAGGCGACCCCTGTGAAAGGGTCGTTTGACCGCCAAAGGGGTCGCGACCCACAGGTTGAGAACCGCTGAGTTATGTCCAAGGATTCCCCACAGGGACTGTTCCACCGCAGCAGCTGTTCCTTTGAAGCACATATTTATTTCTCGATGCACTGCTCATTCAGCAAGTCCCTGACCACCATCTCTAACCCGATGTGTGCATGTTCTCATGCCTTCAGGTAACTGCTATTGTCAGCTGATGCAGTAGCTGCTAATCCATAGGCCCTGAGCCACCAAACTGATCATCACTACCCTGCCACTCTCCATTCATTTGTATTCCTGCCGGGTGAATAAGGTCCCTTCCCTCCGCTTGCCCTACACCAATAGTTCTTAACCTTTGCTGATTCATGGATCTCTTTGAGAATCCACTATGAACCTCCCCAGAATATAAACATGAATTTGAAAACAATTTCAAAGGATTTTTGACTTATAAAACCCATCCTTCAGACCCCAACCCAATGCTAACAATTCCTGATGTCAGGAAATGATGGCACAGCCCCAGCTGGTTTGGCTCAGTGGATAGAGTGTAAGCCTGTGGACTGAAGGGTCCTCCAGTTCGATTCTGGTCAAGGGCATGTGCCTGAGCTGCAGGCTTGACCCCCAGTAGGGGGCGTGCAAGAGGCAGCCGATCAATGATTCTCTCTCATCACTGATTTTTTTATCTCTCTCCCTTCCTCTCTGAAATCAATTTAAAAAAAAAAGAAAGAAAACAAATACAATATTTGTATTTGCATGTGGCCCGCGGGCCGTAGTTTGAGGACCCCTGAACTAGAAGGTCAGGGCACATGCCTGGGTTGCAAACTCCATCCCCAATGTGGGGTGTGCAGGAGGCAGCCGATCAATGATTCTCTCTCATCATTGATTTGATCTCTCTCTCTCCCTTCCTCTCTAAAATCAATAAAAAAATATTTTTTTAAAAAAGAAATAAAACAGGACTGTATTTTTTTTTACATGACGGCACATTGAATATCAACTGTAATTGAAAAGTAAAAAACCATTTAAGCCCTGGCCGGTTTGGCTCAGTGGTTAGAGGGTTAGCTTGCAGACCAAAGGATTGGGTAGGATTCCCGGTCAAGGGCTTGTACCTCAGTTGCAGGTCGGGGTGCGTGTGGAAGGCAACCAATTGATATGTCTCTGTCACATCGATGTTTCTCTCTCTCTCCACCCCCCTCCTGCCTCCCTTCCACTCTGTCTGAAAATCAATGGAAAAAATATCCTCAGGTGAGGATTTAAAAAAAAACAAACATTTAAAAATAAAGAAATGGTGGCACTTCTAAAGAAACAGGCAGTCATAAGAGTGAGAGCTTAAGCTTAATTCTTCCCTACTTGTTCTCCATATGCATAAAAGCCTGCAGAGGATTTGGGAAGGAAAGCTGGTCAACCTCATTCCTGAGGTCCACCTGGCTGAGGCAGCAGGCTTATAATGACCAAGGGAGGCAGAACATGGGCCCCTCCCCTAGCCCACACCAATGCACTCCTATGTACGGGTCTAGCCCAGACATCACACACCTTCCCATATTGCCATCCAGGTAACCTTGAAATAGTGGGTGAAAAGGGCTTCCACCAGGTCTGTTGGCCAGACCTTCCTGGAGCACATCTTTACGTAGAACTCTGCTGAGCTCAGTGATGACTGCCACCTGGCCATTGGCCAGATTCCATTTCCTGGGTTACTCTGATCTCCTCCAAAACAACAGCTATCCCTGAGCTGATGTTCTCATGCGAGCATCCTACTCCAAACCTCTCTGCCTCTAAAAAACCAGTCTTGATCTTGGCACAGGAAAGTCCTCATCACACACATACACACACACACACACACACACACACACACACACACACAGGGCTGCTTTTTTCCCTCCCCCCTCCCCCACCCTACACTACCCTCGCCCAACCTATGCCAAAAATGATTATGTATTTCCAACAAAGACTGATTATGAACATCATCAAGGGTCTGTGGACCCCAGGGATGGGGGAGATCTCACTGCCATTCCACAGATCAGGGACTTCTCACATTCTAGCCTTTCCTAACCAAGGTGACTTCTTCCTCCCCATCAACATGGACCCGTCATTCAGATTGGTAGAGCATTAGCAAGAAAAACAAAACTTCAAAGGACCAAAAAGTCACCTCTGGGATCCAAATCAGAGTCAACTCTTGATGCTATGAACTATTACATGAATTTCTAATTGTGAGTAACCTATTATCAGAGTTGTTGTTTTTTTAAATTGATTTTAGAGAGAAGAAGAGGGAATGAGAACGAGAGAGAAATATCGATTTGTTGTTCCACTTATTTATGCATTCATTGGTTTTTTCTTGTATGTGCCCTGACCAGAGATTGAACCCACAACCTTGGCATAGTGGGACAATGTCTAACCAACTGAGCTACCCGGCCAGGGCTGACTATTACCAGAGCTTTGTTCCAAGATTCTGCCAAATTCTGGCCTCTCACCATGTGCTTTCAAGCAATGCAATGTAATTAAAATGTTATCATAACCTACTTATCAGTTACTAACTAGATTTGTGATCTTAGGCAGGTCACTTCCTGTCCCTGTGCTTTGGTTTCATCATTCATTCACTGGACAAATATTTATTGAGAAGCTAGTAAGATCCAGGCCCTGTGTTAAGTGCTGAAGACAACAAAGATGAGCAAGATATCTCCTGGCTGAATAATTTCTCACTCTATTGTTCATGTGTTAATGTAAATAACTTGTCACATGACTGCAAGTGGAAACTGGGAGGGGATCACACCTGTGTATGATTAGGGGTGGAGGGGTGTGTAAAAATAAGGGGTTGGCTTCCGGCTCAAAGAGTCTGTTTCTTCAAAGATGGTGATGAATTGCAAAAGGACACAGAAGCCATTTGGATATCCCATTCCAATACCAGCCCTCGACCAGTGCAGATAAGGAGTTTACCATTGGCAGTTCACCATCTGGCACTGATACCTCTCTTTCAAATTGAATAGAAGCCAGATTCTCATTATCAGACTTCTGTGTTATCCAAGCCTAATGATCACCTAGGAATGTAAATGACTCTTGGTGAAATCAAGTCTCTTCCAATTCAAAGGTCAGAAAGCACATTCCATATACTAGTACTGTGCCCTGCATACATAGATAAACTTAACCAACTGACGAAGCAAACGTTATTTAGGAGGAGGAAAAAAGAAACCCAGACATACATAAAATAAATCCATCATAAGGTTTTCTTTCAAGCACAAGCAGAAATAAAACCTATTGATGTGTTATTGCCGGGAATTCAGTATTAACCATGAGACGCTATTGAACTAAAGTTGCTAACTGTGGCTTACAATTAACTCACACACTAACTAATACTATTTAAATCCTCAAATACTGAAAGGGGCAGTTATGAACTCCCAAAAGGTCAGTATCCTTCTAGGTTCTTTTCTTTTTCTGCTTAACTATATTTCTGCTCAACTACTAGTATATTTACTACAATAAATATGTTTTGATGTTGTAATGTTTAAAACTTGGTAGAGGTTATTATTTTATACTAGAGGCCTGGTGCACGAAATTCTTGCACTGGGGGTTGGGGGGATACCTCAGCCCGGCCTGCACCCTCTCGCAGTCCAAGAGCCTTCGGGGGATGTCCAACTGCTGGCTTAGGCCCTCACCCTGGGGAGCCGGCCTAAGCCATCAGTCGGATATCCTTAGCACTGCCACGGAAGTGGGAGAGGCTCCCGCCACCACTGCTGCACTCACCAGCCATGAGCCTGGCTTCTGGCTGAGTGGCGCTCCCCCTGTGGGAGCGCACTGACCACCAGGGGGCAGCTCCTGCGTTGAGCGTCTGCCCCCTGGTGGTCAGTGCGCATCATAGTGACCAGTTGTTCCACCCTTCGGTTGATTTGCATATTAGCCTTTTATTATATAACAGAGGTCCTCAAACTTTTTAAACAGGGGGCCAGTTCACTGTCCCTCAGACATTCCACACATGCACACTGCAGGCCCGGGACGAGTCGGCTGCTAAGCAGGACAGGCAGCGGCGACAAAAACACCAGGCGGGCCAGATAAATGTTTTCGGCGGGCCGCATGTGGCCCGCGGGCCATAGTTTGAGGACGCCTGTTATATAAGATAGAATAAACTGTCATCAACCATTACAATATTTAATGTCTTTCCCTCCCTGCCCCCCAAGCACTTTACCACTGGCTTCCTCACTCTCAAGCTCCATGGCTTTACCTTCCTTTACCTCCATAACTCGTTTCCTAAGCCCGTTTCTTCTAGGAATTACTTTTCCTACCTCTGTAATTTACCACTGTCTTCCCAAGGAGTGTGAGGAATCTGATGCTGCCACATTCAGACTGGCTGGTAAGTCAGTTAAATATATAAAATAACTCAGTGCTTAGACTTTTTTCTATCTCAAAGTAGAAGTGCAGGTAATATGCAACCTTCCCCATTCCATTTTCAATTCTTCATCATATATATATGATGTGTATAGATATGTTTAGCAATAAAAATGTTATGTGTTAAGAAGACATCGTGATGATTGCACAACAATATGAATGCACTTAATGCTACAGAATTGTACACTCAAAGCATTTAAAATGCTACCTTTTATGTTATGTACATTTTACCACAATTTAAAAAAATAAGTACTTAAACAACTTTAATTTTAAAAATACAATTGACTTGTGTATATGGACCTTGTATTCTGTAACCTTTCTAATCTCACTTATTAGTTCTAATAGGTTTTTTTTATATTCCTTTGATCTTTCTATGTACAATCATGTCTTATGTCTCCTGTACATAAAGACAGTTTTCTCTCTTTCTTTCAAAAAAAAAAAATCTATGTTGACAAAGCAAAGGTTCCAGAGGATAAAATCTTGTGTTTTTTGTTTTTAAATATATTTTATTGATTTTTCACAGAGAGGAAGGGAGAGGGATAGAGAGCTAGAAACATCGATGAGAGAGTAACATCGATCAGCTGCCTCCTGCACACCTCCTACTGGGGATGTGCCCGCAACCAAGGTACATGCCCTTGGCCGGAATCGAACCTGGGACCTTTCAGTCCGCAGGCCGCCGCCCTATCCACTGAGCCAAACCGGTTAGGGCTCTTGTGTGTTTTTGTACCCTCCAGTGCTTCTAAGATATGCCAAGGAGGAGGAACCCTGTCACACAGATGTCAACTCAGATTAGGGAAGATAAGATTAAAATTACTTTGATTCCAACACGTGACAATAGTTTGAAAATGACTTTGCTTCAACACGTGATTAACAAAAACACCTTAAGCCATGTATCACTCCGGAGCCAAGGAGGAATGATGGCAGAGGGAATTGGACATTGGCTATTTCCAGGGTTCCTTGCTTATGTGATCACAGGGTGACTCAACAGAGGGAACATTGTTTCAACCTGTTTGGTCTTGGTCCATCCAGAAAACACATTTGCTGACTTGCTTCTATCACTAATTTACAGATGGGGTTAAAGTAGGCAAGGGAAGGGACTCTGACAGTCTTCACAGGGGAAATCTCACAACAGTCAGACCCGCCTGTCCCAAAAGCCTGCACAAAGGGATTGTCCGAGACCTGCAGAGGCCTAGGGCCAATAACCAAAGTCATAAACAAGGAGGTAAGGAGCCAGAGGGGCAGGCAGGCCAGGACTGGAAACAAGAGCTCCAAGACAAACGAAAACCATTAATAAAAAGCACTCCTGGACCCTGGCTGGGTTTGCTCAGTGGATAGAGCATTGGCCTGTGTACTGAAGAGTCCCGGATTTGATTCCGGTTAGGGGCACATGCCTGGGTTTCAGACTCAATCCCCAGTAGGGGGCATACAGGAGGCAGCCAATCAATGATTCTCTCTCATCATTGATCTTTCTATCCCTCTCTCCTTCTCCCTTTCTCTCTGAAAGATCATAATGGACAAAAACATTTTCCTTAAGATTGGGACGAAACAGAGATGCCACATTCACCAATCTATTCAACACTAGAGGCCCGGTGCACAAAATTTATGGGGGGGGCGGGGATGTCCCTCAGCCCAGCCTGCACCCTTTAGTAGTCCAGGAGCCCTTGGAGAATGTCTGACAGGCCTAAGCCAGCAGTCAGACATCCTTAGCACTGCCACGGAGGCAGGAGAGGCTCCTGCCACCGCTGCTGTGCTCGTCAGCCATGAGCCCAGCTTCTGGCTGACAGCGTTCCCCCTGTGGGAGCACACTGACCACCAGGGGGCAGCTCCTGTGTTGAGCGTCTGCCCCCTGGTGGTCAGTGCACATCATAGCAACCGGTCATTCCTCCTCGTTTGGTCAATTTGCATATTACCCTTTTATTATATAGGAGGATATGAAAGCTCTAGAAATAAATTAATAATAACTCAATCCCAGATACTTAACGAGATCAACTTATTAAATATAACAATATATCAAAGCAGTAGCAGGAAATACAATATCTTATCATATCGGAAATATTTTTAAATCTCATCAGAAAAAAAAAAAGACGAACCTGTGAAGACACAGAAGCACAAAACAAATGGCTGGGACAATAGGATCTTAAAAAGGAACTGTGACAAAAGCACCAACACAAATATATCGTGAGTCGAACAGAAATCATATTTACCATAAGAAGGGGAAAAGTACAACTTTCATAATAAAAGAAGGGAAAATACAGACCATGCACAATAATACCATTATGTGTACATAATGCAAATACATTTTTTTAAAAGAAACGAGCCTCCATTTTCTCATTCGTAGAATGAAAAGTTGACATAGATGAGGGTGCTTAAAAGGGGTGCTGGCCTGTGACTGGAGCCTCCGAGCAGCCCTGCCCGCAGCAAACTGCCTCTTCCCTTCCCTTCCCTGGGGGTGCTGCACATCTATGTGAGTACTGAGGGGGAAAGACTGGCAAGGCCTAATTCATCAATGATCTTCACGTCCATCCAGCTCCAGCATGCTGTCACTGGACTGCCGAGAAATCAACACTGCAATGCACAGTGGCAACAGGGCAGAAGCTCCGTTCTACGCAAAGGAATGTAGCAAATGATGGACATATTAGAAACGTGTATCTTTCTAAAAAGCTACTTTCCTGGAAAGTACATTGAAAGAATATGAAGATTTTTAAAAGTTAAATACATTTTGTGGCACACAGTCCTAGCAAAATGTGTTTCTGAGGCAGCCTGGAATGAGGGCTAAGGTCATACATTTTAGGGCCAAAAATGTAGATTATGAGAGAGAAAAATCAGGGTTCAGCCTCAGCTGTTACTAACTGGCCCTATGACTCCATCAGGTAGAAAAGCATTCAGTTGCAATGAACAGAACATCTCATTAACAGTAGCTCAGACGAATAGTTTATTTGTCTCCTTGGTTAATCTGGGCAGTCCAGGGTTGAGACACTTACTAGGAAGCCGTCAAGGACACATGACCGTCAAGGACGCAGGGCCTTTTTCTCTTTGTGTTCCACCATCTTGAATGTGTGGCTTATGTGTGTGCGTGCGTGTGTCATTAACAGTAGCTCAGACGAATAGTTTATTTGTCTCACTTGGTTAATCTGGAGGTGGGCAGTCCAGGGTTGAGACACTAGGAAGCCGTCAAGGACGCAGAGCCTTTTTCTCTTTGTGTTCCACCATCTAGAATGTGTGGCTTGTGTGTGTGCGTGCGTGCGTGTGTGTGCGTGTGTGTGTGTTAATGCTCACCCAAGGACATTTTTCCATTGATTTTTAGAAAGTGGAAGGAAGAGGGAGAGACAGTGATGTGAGAGAGACACATCAATTGGTTGCCTCCCACATGCCCCGGACCAGGGCCTGGAGCCTGCAACCGAGGTACATGCCCTTGAAGGGAATTGGACCTGGGACCCTTTAGTAAGCAGGCACCCACGCTCTATGCACTGAGCCAAACCGGCTAGGGCTCAAATGTATGGCTTTTGTATTCGTAAGCACAAGACGGCTGCTGAACCAAGTTCCAAGCAAAAGGAAGAGAGCAGAGAAAGGAAGAGAGCGGAGCAGAGCATCTGGCTTCACACTTGACCTTTTGAAAAGGTTTTCCCAGGAGTTTCACTCCATGACCTCTGCTTACATACCACTGGCCAGAACGGAGGCAGCTGTAGGCTTATCTTTGGAAGTGACTAGGGAAAGAGGGTTGGATTTGATACCAACATTGTCTACCACAGTGACCTCACACATAGACATCAGATCTTAATATAATATCAAGACTATAGAAGCTCCAAAACATAAGTATACATCTCAGTTCTTGGAACCCTAGTCTTCTCATTCATCCATAAAGTGCAAGAGATGTACTACTGGCATTTGGGGCAGGACAATTCCTCACCATATGGGACTATCCTCTACATTGCAGGCCATTTACCATCTCTGCTCTCTAGGTACCAAATGCCAGCATTGCCCACCCTCACCACTGTGTTAAACCAAACAGGCCTCTGCTGGTTTGTAGATGTCCCCTGGTTGGGGTGGGGCATGGGAGGAAACTGTTTTCTGGGCTTGGAAACCACTGTACTAGATCATGAATAGTCCAAATTGTATGATGCTCTCAGACCTCTTAAAAAAGCCAGCTATTTTGTGTGAAGCCCTGGCTACACAGCAGGAGCATGGGTGGGTAGGCATTCTTTTCTCTCTTTATTGATACTTTTAAACAATTACTATTTACCTTACTATTTACGCTCCTCCTCCTTTGAGGCCCAAGTTATCCAACACCACCACACTCGACTACTACCTACTTTCGAATCACTCTTCCACATTCTTCAGACTTTCCTCTGCACTCCAAGCCTCACCTTCATCCTAGAGAACTTCGACATCCATAAGGATGGTCCTGACTGGACTGTCTGTTCCTTGACCTCCTCACCTCCAATGCCCTTTACTACTTCTCTGCTTGTCACCACACTATGTGGACAGACCTCAGCAACCACTCCTCACCCTTAAACTGGCCTGGTTCACTCTTGGACCACCAGTTCCTGCATCTCCGCTTTCTCATTCCCATTCTTCTTTCCAATGTTGACTTCACTCTCCTAAGCTATCAGCCCTTCCTAGCTTCACAGTCCTTCCACGCAGCCTGGACAATTTGATCCATCCTTCCTTTATTCCTGTTCTTCACCTGATCCTCCTGGTAAAATTCCAGCCCTGGCTCTAGTTGACTTTCTGCCCTGACTCCTACACTCACACCCACACAGACTGTTGCCATGACAACCCAATGGCCTCTAACTGCCCCACCCCTCTCCACCCACTGACCTGGTAGTCCTTCTACTTGTCCTTGTTAGTCCTCCTTTCTGTTCCCTACCTTTGTCACCTCCCCTTTCATTCTCACTCTCAGCAGATAACTTCACTCCTACTTCACTGTGAAAATAGAAGCCGTCAGGCAGAATCCCCCTCAACTTCCTGCCCCCACTCGCACCCCACTGAAAACACTTATTTTTATCTACACTCATCCTTTCCTCCCTTTTACTGTGGGAAAAGTTTCCTTCCTGTATTAATCCCTCCACCTGAGCCCTGCATCCAAATAGCTCCAACATCCTCAGGGACCTTGGCTCTCAAAGTCCTCTCTCTGTCCCTTCAGTATTTCCATATGGAAGTCTCTCCTATGTTCTAAAAAGCAATGTTCCTAATACACTGCACTCCCATTTCTGGGGTACAAATCTCCCCTTCTCTCTTTGCCTTTACAGTTGGAGTCCTTAACCTTGTTCACACTGAGAAAGCCTTTGGCAGTCTGGCAGATAATGTTTTTCAGTGCATGCAACAATATTCATAGAGTTACCATGGTAACCGATTATATTGAAATGCAGTTGTCACAATATATTCTTAAAAGTTGTGACATAGCACTACATGTGCTTCTTTCTTTTATTTTTGTGTGCCCATTATTAATGCATTAAACAAAAAATCTTGAAGTGGATATCCTATGTCTTCAAGTAGTGATGACTATAAACAATATTTTGCAACATATGCATCAAATTGTAATGTCATATTAAAATAGCTGTGATTTTTATAGGTGGCAAAGTCACAGGTACTGCTAATACTACTGAGGTGTGATGCCTACAGTTCTAATCGAAGGAAAGGCTACATTTTAGTTGGCGGTGAGTAAACAATCAAAATGTTTCCCATTTAAGTTAATGGATCCCCTGCACTTTATCCACAGATCTTTGGAGGGGATCCGTGGGCCCCAGATTAAAACCCCCGTTTTACAGTCTATACAGTCCCTGTTCACCTCCTTATTTTCCATTCATGTCTCTATTTTATGATTCCTCAAGTCTCCATTAGTGCCAATTATGTATAAGGGTAAGTAACCTTTTGGAATCTGTTTTTCTCTCTCATGGCCCAGGGTTACTATCCTCACCAAAGTCACCATGTTCACCCATATTCAAAGGTTCCTTTCCCATCTCCATCTTACTCCAACTCCCTCCAGTCTTTGATGCCACCTCTTTGGAAACTTCTCCTTCCTAGGCTTCCGCACTATCCTTCCCCTTGTCTGTGTCTTCAGCTATAAGTAAAAAATTAAGAGTCCGAATTCAATAGCTTTAACCAGTGATTTTCAACCATTTTCATCTCATAGCACACATAAATTAGTAAAATTCTGTCGTACACCAAAAATATATATTTTTTGCCAATCTGACAAGAAAGTTGGTATCATTTTGATTCATTCACACCAGACAGCTATTGTTTGTGTTGGCGACTGTCATATCTTTTTCTTTCAATTAGCAATAATCGTGCCTTGGATAAACCTCATTGGCTAACAATATTGCCACTGCACAAAGCTTTGTCATTGTTTTATTTGACAAGCTAAGGGAAAAGGGGTCAGTGCTCCTGACTAAATAGTCAGGTATTGCATGTTTTCAAAATTCTTCTGGCACACCGGTTGAAAACCACTGGCTTACGCCACAAGGAAACGTACATCCCACATTTTAAGAGGTCCAGATTTGGGGCATCTCCTGGGCTGATTAATCTGATGGCTCAGCAGTGTCATCAGGGACGCACATACCTTCCATCTTTCTGCTCTTACCAACCCCAGCGTGATGGTTCATCCCCAAGGTGCTCTCTACACAGTTAAAAGACAGCAGTGGCAGCCGTTCTAAGTGCCATATCCAAAAGTGACAACATGCAGCCGAAGAAGAGAGTGTGTCTCTTCCTATATGTCTATTTTAACCTGTGAGCCCCCAGCAGTCTTTCCTCATATTTCATTGACCTGAATTGCATCATATGCCCCCTCCTAAACCAGCCCCTGGCAAGAAAACTGTGATAACCACATTGGGTTGGATTAATGAGGATTTACTGCTGGAAGGGTGAAGTGCAGAACAAAATCCAGGTTCTGCCAGGAAAGAAGAAGATAAGCAATCAACCCTCACTATGCACTAGTGTTTCTTCTGTTGGGTTTTTGTTTGTTTTTTGCTCCCGCTTTTTAAAATTTTTTATTTTATTTCTCTTTAGAGAGAGTAGAAGGGAGGAAGAGGGAGAGAGAGAGAGAGAGAGAGAGAGGAGAGAGAGAGAGAGAGAGAGAAAACATCCATGTGAGAGAGAGACACATCAACTGGTTGCCTCCTGCATGCGCCCCAACCAGGGGCAGGAATTGAATCTGCAATCCTTCGATCCTTCGGTGCACAGGCCAATGCTCCAACTACTGAACATACTGGCCAGGGCTGCTCTTGCATTTTTCTTTCTACCCCTTAAGTGTTGTGTTCTGTTAGGTTTTATTCCAGTCCTGTACCGATATAGGACCATCCCATACCATTCATTCTCCCGATGGCTTTAACTGCCTCTTGGCTACAGCTGGCTCTCCACTTAGACCTCACTCCGTGTATCTGGGGCCTACTGGTCTCCTGCCTCCATCAGGCTTCTCAAACTCCAGTGCATACATGTTCCTTCTGAATTCCCTATGTCTCAGTAAATGGCCCAACCTTCACCCAACGTCGCAAGATTGAAATCTGCCGGCTCTGACTCTTCCCTCTCCCTTACCCCCATTACATGTTCAGTCATCTTGAACTCCTATAGATTCTCTCCACTCAGTGTCTCTAGAACCTGTCCACTCCTCTCCATCCTTGCCCAGGGCCCTCTTTACTTCAGGCCTGGCTGGCAACTTGGCCTCTTGCTCCACTCAAGCCAAGCCTGTTTCAATGACGCCAGAGGGATCATTCCAAAATGCAAATCTTGCCCAGCCAGTGTTGCTCAGTGGTTGAGTGTCAACACATGAACCAGGAGGTCACAGTTCGATTCCGGTCAGGGCCCATGCCCAGGTTGCGGGCTCAATCCCCAGTGGGGGGCGTGCAGAACGCAGCCGACCAATGATCCTGTCTCATCATTGATGTTTCTATCCCTCTCTCTTTCTTCCTCTCTCTGAAATCAATAAAAACATATTTAAAAATAATAATACAATGCAAATCTGATTCTGTCCCAGCTCTGGTCAGGATCCTTCAACAGCTTCCCATTCTGCAAGGCACATCCAGGTCTGGTCCTTGCTGACTTCTCCGGTTCACTGCCTGTTCACCCTAATCTCAGCATGGCTTCCTCCACACCTGGCCTGTACCCATGCTGCTGCTTCCATACCCTCAGTTCCTTCGGCACACACCTTTCTTTTTTTTTTTTTTTCCTCCCACATATACTCAAAAATACTTTCATTTTTGTTTTGTCATAAGGGATGAGACCAAGCACATTGTTCTGTAACTTATTTTTGTCACCTACCATATGTTTTCCACCTTTCCAGGCCAATGAGAGTTCTACTTTATATTTCTTACAAATGGCTCCTGACAAGTGGAATTGCTGAGTCAAAGGTTATGTGCATTGTACACATTCAGAGAACTGCCAATGTATCCTCCAGAATGTATCCAGTTATATGATGACCAACAATGCATAAACATAGTATATAAAGGCACCCACTTCTCAAAATCCTCATCAACACTAGATATTATAAATATTTTTAAAATAGCCTGTGCTGTTCTATTTCATAACCAAAATGTGAATTTAGCGCAGCTTCCTTCACATAAAGAGCTTCAGCTTTATGGTCTGAAATGTGCCTGGGCTTCCTTTTGAAACTCCCTATTGTATAGGACCCCAGTTTCAAGATCGAGAGCTGCGTTAACTCTCTTCCTCCCACTTCCTGAGACACATCCTCATGTCCCTACCTCACACCTCTGCCTCCTTACCTCTCAACATACCTGAGCTCCTGACACACTGCAGGCCAGGTGTCCAGGAAAGGCTAGCAATGAAGGTGCAGCCAAAATAATGGTTTGGGTGTTTTTTTTTTCAACCTGGAAATAAAGACTTAGGCCATTTAATCAACTGCATTTATATTAGAGGCAGACTACTCAATAATCAAGTCACCGGTAATGACCTTGAGACCCTGGATCTGAAACCCATGAGTAAGATCAGGAACCTGGGCCTTTTGCTACACCTCAATAAAGTTGGATCTGAAACGGTATCTGTAGGATTGTGACAAATAATTAGGGTTTTAATTTTTTAACATTTATTTAAAGCAACCACTCATTTTGCTTTTAACTCTGCATAAGAGTCTTTATCGGTAAGAGCAGCCAAGCTATTCTTCAGTTCCGACTGCATCTGGCGATAATCATAACTATGGCTAATATGTACTGAGCGTTGTCTCTGAGTGTGGCGCGGGGCTGCGTGCCATCTCATTTAGCAGATAGGCACTGGTCATTCTCAGCAGACATGGGAAACGGTCTGCGGATGACCAGGAGCATTTCGGTCCAGCTCTCCCAATGTCCATCAGCATCTGTCTCCAACCCAAGTCTGCAGAGTAGGAGCCCCCCCCTCAGCGTTGGCTTCGTAAGGGAAACTTACCCTGCAACTTCTCCAACTCAGATAAATTCACACGTTCTAACCTGTTTGCCTATGAACTGGGATTTGAAGGATGTTGTCCCACTTCTGGGAGGCACTGCTATGAAGCCTAAGAAAAGGCTGAAATTAGACTCTCGTGTTTCACAAGTGTCCATACGCTGCTGACGGCTTGTTCTTCTCCAGGAAGCAAACAGCCGCTGCAGACTCACCGGGAGGGAGGCCTGGCCAGCTTACTCTCATCTCTGGACCTTCCTCTTCCCCTGGGCAGACCAGAGAGGGGCCTGGCACAGCCTCAGGGCAGCCCGCCCCGAC
>NW_005367911.1:763819-765687 GCF_000412655.1 Myotis brandtii | reverse complement strand
GGAGTGTTCTGAGGATGGGGGAGACGACACTTCAACAATTGGTTCCGGGACAACTGGCCTCCGTATGGAAAAGAAACAGTAGATCCTTATCTTACAGCAAAGTTCAGATAAGTTCCAGATGAACTGAAGACCTACAGGGAGCTAGGGAGACCCCGAGGGGACCTCTGGGAGAAGGCACAGAAGACCGCTTTGTGATGCGGGAGAGGGGAAGGTTTCTTTAACAAGGTGTACAACGTGCACAACAGAAGGAAAGGATGGGCCACTCTACATAAATAGAAAATGGGCAGCCCCGGCTCCCTACCTAGCTCCGTTGGTTAGAACATTATCCCCACACACCATCCTGGTCAGGGCACATGCAAGAATCAACCAACGAATGTTTAAATAAGTGGAACAACCAATCTCTCTCTCTCTCTCTCTCTCTCTCTCTCTCTCTCTCTCTCCCCCCCTCTTTCCCTCTGTTCCTTCCCCCCTTTCTGTGTCTCCCCCCAAAATCAATAAATAAGAAAAAAAGAAAAGAAAAATAAATGGGCAAAGGATATGAACAGGCAATTCCAAAAGGTTAGTAATGAGAGAACAATCAACTCCAATTGTGCTCATAAGTGGAAATTAGTGCTGCTGGCGTGGCATCGACCTGTGAACCTGGAGGTCACAGTTCCATTCTGGTCAGGGCACATGCCAGGGGTGTGCAGGAGGCAACCAATCAATGATTCTTTCTCATCATTGATGTTTCTCTTTCTCTCTCCCTCTCCCTTCCTCTCTGAAATCAATAAAAATATATTTTAAAAATAATAAAATAATAATAAAATAAAATAGAAACCACATGAGATACCATTTTACACTTATTAAGATAGCTATTATTACTAAAAAAAAAAAAAAAATCCCTGGCCAGTGTGGCTCCCCAGAACCAAAAGGTTGCAGGTTCAATTCCCGACCAAGGGCACATACCCGGGTTGCAGGCTCCAGCCCCAGTGGGGGCGTGTGTGGGAGGCAACCAATTGGGGTATCTCTCTCACAATGATGTTTCTCTCTCCTTCTCCTCTCTTCCCTCCTTTCCTTCCACTATCTCTCAAAAATCAATAAAAAAAAATATCCTCAGGTGAGAATTAAAACAACCAAACAAAACACAAAGAACAGAAAGTAGCAAGGATGTGGAGAAACTGGAACCCTTGTGCATTGCTGGTGGGAATGTAAAATGGTGCAGCAATGTGGAAAATGGTATGGCAACTGCTCAAAAAATTAAACATGAAATTACCGTATAATTCAGTAATTTTACTTCTGGGTATAGACCCAGAGGAACTGAAGGCAGAGACTCAGGTATTTGTACACCCATATTCATAGCAACAGATGAATGGATAAACATAAAATGTGGTCTATACACACAATGGAATATTATACAGCCTTAAAAAGGAATGAAATTTTGACATGCTACAACATGAAGTAACCCTAGAGACATTATGGTAGGTGAAGTAAGCCAGACACAAAAGGACAAAAACTGTATGATCCCACTTACATGCGATACCTAGAGTAGTCAAAAATCATAGAGGCAGAAAGTAGAATGGTGAATTGGGTTGGGTTATTTGGTGAGTACAGTGTTTCAGTTTGAAAAGATGACAAAATTCTGGACTTGAACGGTAGTGATAGTTACAGAATAATGTGAATGTACTTTATGCCATAAACTATACATTTAAATTATTAAAATGGTAAATTTCACGTTAGGTATATTTAATTTAAAAACAAAAATTAAAGAACATTGCCTTGAATCCAGCCCCTCCAGCTAGCAGAGCCGCTGACCTATCTGGACAGCGCAGCTGACCGCCCCCACCTGGGCCTCCGCTCCCCGCGCAAACCTTCGCCCGCCCTTCCCCCTA
>NW_005367911.1:755878-763463 GCF_000412655.1 Myotis brandtii | reverse complement strand
CGCGTCTGAAGAGCGATGCCCCGGGAGATCATCACCCTGCAGCTGGGCCAGTGCGGCAACCAGAGTGAGCGAGCGCGCGCCGGGCCCCTCCAGTCTCGGGTCTGCCTCTCTGGGTCCCACTCAAGTGCTTGGCATCCTTTTGTTGTCCTTTCTCTCCCATGACCCCCCCACCCCCAACCCGCCTACTGCGCATGATGAACCAGCCCCAGCCCCAGAGCTACGCTTCCAGCCCTGGGCTGTGAAGGCTCCCAGACCAGGGGTTTTGGATCCAGCCTCTGAGTGTGACAGCCTGTGTGCCCAACCCTGGGCTTCTGAGGCCTATGACGCTAGCAGACCCAGCATCTCTCCTCATTCCCCAGTTGGGTTCGAGTTCTGGAAACAACTGTGCGCAGAGCATGGGATCAGCCCCGAGGGCATCGTGGAGGAATTCGCCACCGAGGGCACTGACCGCAAGGACGTCTTTTTCTATCAGGTGCTCCAGCGAGTTGGCCAGGGGGCTTGAAGGGACGGGTAACAGCCTGGTCTTGGGCAATCCCGCTGGGTAGAGGGGCCAGGGCGGCTGGCTTAAGGGGGGAGAGCAGGCAGGAGCCAGAGTTGGGAGGACGGAGGACTGGGCAGGCCTTTGCTGAGTGGGCCCCCTCCCGGACTCCCTTTGACAGGCAGACGATGAGCACTACATCCCCAGGGCTGTGCTGCTGGACCTGGAGCCCCGGGTGATCCACTCCATCCTCAACTCCCCCTACGCCAAGCTCTACAACCCAGAGAACATCTACCTGTCAGAGCACGGAGGAGGAGCTGGCAACAACTGGGCCAGTGGATTCTCCCAGGTATTCAGATGGCCACCCCAGAAACCCTTGATGTTCCCTCCCTTAGGCAAGGCGGGCTCAAGCAGCCTGGGGATATAATTAGACTAAATTAACAATAAAAAGGAGACAAAGGGATACCCTGACAAGAGGGATAGCCTGGGAGAGGTTTATGCAAACTGTGCAATTATTTGCAAAGTAGCTTTTCTGAGTTGAGGGCCACAGCTGAGGCTGTGCTTGAGGGTGGCAGCAGTGTCCCTGAGTAGCATTTTTTGGTGCTGAAAAGAGATGCTCTCCAGAATCCTCATCCTGACCCTCCCTCCCATGTCTCTATGCAGGGTGAGAAAATCCATGAAGATATTTTTGACATCATAGATCGAGAAGCAGATGGAAGTGACAGCCTAGAGGTGAGGTTTTGCCCCACTGAAGAAAAAAACAAAAAGCCTGAAAAGTGCTGGGGAAATGTCAGGCAGTAGCCTGAACAGGCGGTGTGATGGGGGCAATTAGAGTCAAAACTCATTTACTGAGCATCTGATGTGAGATATTGAGGTAAATAAAGTCCTTGTCCTCAAGGAGATGCTAATCTGGATGCACCAGTTTCTTAGGAAGGAGTCATCTTTCCCCAGGAGCCTCAGCCTGAATGTACACAGAGGAAGGCTTGAGACATGAGTGTGTTGGGCCTGGGGAGTGAGACAAGCCTGAAGTCTCTTCCCAGATCCCTGGAGACTGCCTTTCTATCCTTCTTATGCAGGGCTTTGTGCTGTGTCACTCCATCGCTGGGGGCACGGGTTCTGGCCTGGGCTCCTACCTCCTGGAGCGACTGAATGACAGGTAAAGCCTGTGTTTCGGAAGAGGGCATTAGCTCTGGTTCCCTGGGTAATGTCTTTTTTTTTTAATCACTTTTTTCCTCTTGCACTGGAAGACCTGCAACTAGCCTTTGAGTCCTAGGTAGGAACAGAGCCTGGCCACCCAGGGAACACCTTGGAAACAGTAACTCCTGGGAGGGGTGTTTACCTAGGGAGAGGGGGGCAACTCTAGAGTGTGATGCTTTGGGCTTATCCTTTTTTTTTTTTTTCTTTCCTTAATCCTCACTCGAGGATATGCTTATTGATTTTATTTTTTTATATGTTTTTATTGATTTCAGAGAGAGGAAGAGATGGAAACATCAATGATGAGAATCATTGATTGGCTGCCTCCTGTAGGCTCCCTACTGGGGATAGAACCCAAAACCGGGGCATATGCCCTGACAGGGAATCAAACTGTGACCTTCTGGTTCATGAGTTGATGCTCAATCACTGAGCCACACTGGCTGGGCGAAGCTTATCCTTTTTGGCTTCTGTGCTCTGAAGACTCAGTTCTGCCCTCACCCTTTTGTATAAGAATTTGGAGACACTTGGAAAGGAATGGCCCGTTATCCCCAGAAAAGACAGAGATAGGCAGTGATGGTGCTACCTTCCCCTTTCCTTCTTCCTCACTCTCAGGTACCCCAAGAAGCTGGTGCAGACATACTCAGTGTTTCCCAACCAGGACGAGATGAGCGACGTGGTGGTCCAGCCCTACAACTCGTTGCTCACACTCAAGAGGCTGACCCAGAACGCAGACTGTGTGGTGAGCATAAGAGGAGGAAATGGGGGCTTGGGTTCACCTCCCAAACCAGGAGACACATACACCTGCCCTTCCTGAGCCCCAGCAGACAGAACAGATGACCAGCAAATCCATACCTCGGAGCCCAAATTATGAAATAAGGACCTGATCCCAAGTTGCTCACAATCCTTCCACGTGTCCCCCTTATTTAATGCCTGCTCATGCTTAAATTTTCAGCACAAAGGTCACTTTGTTAGCATAAACCTTCCTGACCACTCAGTCAAGGTCAAATGCCTTTGTGCATATTTCAGGCAGTAACTATACTTTTCTGTTGTTTTATATTTAATGTCAGTCTCCCTCCACTAGACTGTAGACTGGGTGAAGGGGAAGACCATGCCTGCTTACTCCCTTGGTATCTCCAGAGCCAGGCTCAGTGCATGGCACATGGGGGTGAACAAACATTTGTTGACTGCACTGGCTGGTAGAAAGGTGTCTCAGGATGCTCCAGACACAGTACATTCCTTTTAAAATAACACACTTACTTCCTCGTTTTGGACTTTAGAGAGGGGATAAGCTAATAACTTATTTCTCTGCCCCCTTTCTCCTCAAAAAGGTGCCGTGACCCTCTTCTGTCCCCTCAGGTGGTACTGGACAACACTGCCCTGAACCG
Source organism: Myotis brandtii (assembly GCF_000412655.1). Lineage (NCBI taxonomy): Eukaryota > Metazoa > Chordata > Mammalia > Chiroptera > Vespertilionidae > Myotis > Myotis brandtii. The sequence continues at coordinate 760,406 of NW_005367911.1, read as the reverse complement.
GATCGCCACAGACCGCCTGCACATCCAGAACCCATCCTTCTCCCAGATCAACCAGCTGGTGAGCCATCACTCCTGGACTCTTGGACTGGAACCCCTTCCTACTGGAACACTTGTCTGGGGAAGGGAGCACCCCCCCCCAACCAGGCCAAGACCCATGATGTGGCATCCCTGTCCCCAGGTGTCCACCATCATGTCAGCCAGCACCACCACCCTGCGCTACCCTGGCTACATGAACAACGACCTCATCGGCCTCATCGCCTCACTCATTCCCACGCCCCGGCTCCACTTCCTCATGACTGGTTACACCCCCCTCACCACGGACCAGTCGGTAAGAACAGCCCTCGGTGTCTCAGGCCCCACTGGCCCTGGGCCCAGAAACCTCTAACCTAGCCTCTCTCTCCTCCCTGCTGCCCCAGGAGGCTCTGTGCTCAGGGACTGGCACAGACTGTAAGACTTCCTTGCTGACTTGCTCTCCTCTCTGCCTTGCCTTTGGCTCCCTGCAGGGTCTGGGCTGTATGGGAGCTGCTTATGCTCCTGCACAGGGCCATGAGCTTGCTGAGCTGAGGAGGATAAGATTCCTGATCCCACAGCAGAGGCTCAGAATAGGCCTGAATCTAAAGACACTCCCCAAGGAGGCCATACTGCCCCCAGTCTGGTGGGGGCCATGTGTTGCCTACTCTTCTCTGTCCGTGCATCTGTGGACTGTGCCCTGAGTGCTGGCCTGGTCCCTGGGGCCCACTGTCCCCTCAGGTGGCCAGTGTGAGGAAGACCACGGTCCTGGATGTGATGAGGCGGCTGCTGCAGCCCAAGAACGTGATGGTGTCCACCGGCCGGGACCGGCAGACCAACCACTGCTACATCGCCATCCTCAACATCATCCAGGGGGAGGTGGATCCCACTCAGGTAGGTGAGGCCCCTTCGTTCCACCCTGGACCCTGCAGGGGTAGAGGAGAGGCGACCACCACCACCCCTGTGCCCACCCCAGGTCCACAAGAGCCTGCAGAGGATCCGGGAACGGAAGCTGGCCAACTTCATCCCCTGGGGCCCAGCCAGCATCCAAGTGGCCCTGTCCAGGAAGTCTCCCTACCTGCCCTCTGCCCACCGGGTCAGTGGGCTCATGATGGCCAACCACACCAGCATCTCCTCGGTGAGGCTAGTCTCCTGGTCTTTGGCTGCTCTGTTCACTAGCCCCTTCGTCATTCTCCCCCCATCTATTCCAACCTCCCTATCCTGCACTGGCTCCCGTCATGGAGATTTCTCTCTTTCAGCTGTTTGAAAGTTCCTGCCAGCAGTACGACAAGCTGCGGAAGCGGGAGGCCTTCCTGGAGCAGTTCCGAAAGGAGGACATCTTCAAGGAGAACTTTGACGAGCTGGACACATCCAGGGAGATTGTGCAGCAGCTCATCGATGAGTACCATGCAGCCACGCGGCCAGACTACATCTCCTGGGGCACCCAGGAGCAGTGACTTCCTCACCACTCCCCCTGGATAGTAAGCACCTTCCCATCATGCTGGTCCCTCTGACCCACATTCCCTTCACCAGCAACCCTTTTAGGTTCCTCTCCAGCCCAGAAGCTAGCCCTACTCCCTCTCCCATGCCCTAACCTTGGATATGCTTGTTTACATCTAACAAAATAATAAAGCTTGGTTGTGAATATAATCAGGTTTTGGTCTGTGACTATATAGGGATGAGGACAGGCCCTTCATGTTCCCTCCCAGTGCCCAGGTAAGTGGGGTAGGGTGACTTTTACCTGCTCTACCTTCTTACCACTTAGTCCAGGTCTTAGTGTGTCTGTTTCCCTTAACATCCTTTGCGTAGAACTAGACTGTTTCACTGGAGTTAGTCCTACTCTCAAGACTATAGAGGACTCATTACTGAGGTCTGCTATCTCCTCCATTCCTAAGCTCCTACCCCAGGGTGGATGAATGTTGCCCCAGCCTCCTTTACTCAGGAATGAGGCTATAAGGACTACTGAAGGAGGGCCAGCGTTCTGAGTAGGACAGGAAATCTGGGACCCTAGTTTCCCAGTGCCCTAGGGCAGTGGTTGGCAAACTCATTAGTCAACAGAGCCAAATATCAACAGTACAACGATTGAAATTTCTTTTGAGAGCCAAATTTTTTAAACTTAAACTATATAAGTAGGTACATTGTTAGCAACTTAATTAGGGTATTCCTAAGGCTTAGGAAGAGCCACACTCAAGGGGCCAAAGAGCCGCATGTGGCTCGAGGCATGTGGCTCTCCAGCCGCAGTTTGCCGACCACGGCCCTAGGGTATCAGATCCTCAGGAAATCAACCCCATTCACTTGGATCTGATAAAGCAGCAACAGACCTCAGGAGTAGGGCTGAGCCCATCCTGACAAGCTCTTTATCTGTGCCAGAGAAGTTCCTGGGTCTAATCCTGCCCCAGGTTTCTCTCCATTCCAGGCCCAAAGCAATAGGCACACCAAAGATGGATCTAACCAGGCCTTTCAAGCTAGACACCAGCGTAAGAAACTGGGTAGTGCTAGTCCTGATGACTCACTGCCCTCTGGCCTCAGGGACACCGGGAGGCCACCTCTGTGGACTCACTGGAGAAGAGAGAGTACTTGCCAGCTTCCACAACTGCCCTCTTATCTACCTCACCCATCACCCAGTGGCAGCATACTGGCCAGGAAGAGGTTAAATCCAGACAGTACAAGAGGGTGGAGCCCTGTGGTATCCAGACTTCCCTCAGTGCTGGTAAAAGCCCAGAGTGTGGGCGTCCCCAGGGGTGGAGCTCTGAGCTATGGGGCTCCAACTTGTCCCACTGACAAACTCCCACAGGAAAGGTTTGTGTAAATAAGGATTTTTTTTTTTTTTTTTTGCTTCTCTTCTACAAATAAATTAAGAAACAAACTAGAAAATTGTCTGCACCCATTGCAGCCCTTGGGTGTGGGGTATGCCCTGTCCCTGCAGGGCTAAAAGGGTCCATCGTTCCCTCAAATCTCAGAGCAGTCCAGATCCAGGCTGGAGATGGAAGGGAGGTCGTGACCTCTTGGCAGGCTCATTTCGGCAGCTGCCCCAAACAGCCAGAGTGTCCCTGGGGCTCGTCCAGGCCGGGGTGCTGGCTGGGAGAGGAGCTGTCTGGCAGGTCTTGGCATGAAGAAGAAGGACTGCTGCAGGGCCTCTCAGGGGAGGGGTTAGCCAAGTAGGCATTCACCAGCTGCATGATCTCTTCCACCTAAGAAAGGGCAGAGGGCAGAATACAACAGTGGCGACTGGGTTCTCCTGTCTCACCCTCCACCCAGCCTCCTTACCAAGGCCTTACATGAGCTGCCCCACCAGCTTTCCTTCCTCATCATCACTCTCTCACTCACAATGTGCCAGTCACACTTCCTTCTTTGTGCTCCTCTAATAAGCTAAGTTAATTCTCAGCTCAGGGTCTTTGAACTTGCTATTCCCTCTAACTGGAATGCTGTTCCCGTAGAACAGCGGTTCTCAACCTATGGGTCTCGACCCCTTTGGGGGTCGAACGACCCTTTCACAGGGGTTGCCTAAGACCATCGGAAAACACATATATAATTACATATTGTTTTTGTGATTCATCACTATGCTTTAATTATGTCCAATTTGTAACAATGAAAATACATCCTGCATATCAGATACTTACATTACGGTTCATAACAGCAGCAAAATTACAGTTATGAAGTAGCAACGAAAATAATTTTATGGTTGGGGGTCACCACAACGTGAGGAACTGTAGTAAAGGGTCGCGGCATTAGGAAGGTTGAGAACCACTGCCGTAGAACTTCCTATGCCTAGTTTAGAGGCCACCTTCTCTGAGTATACTTTCCTGACCATCCTACATAATGCCATGGCCCCCTCCAGTCACGCGACCCTTTCCTTTGTAGCATCTGTTTCTCCATTAAATAGTCCACACCCCTCTTTCCCACTCACCTGGGGACTCTGCAGGAGGAGCTGGCTCTCTCCCACCCTCAAGGCCAGGGTATGGGGGCCCATTAGCTGGCAGGCGGCCACATGACCATAGCTGACGCTGTGGATAGGCTCTGTCTCACCGGGTCGGGAGAGGGACATGGCCTTGGCTCCCAGGCCCAGGCATAGCTTCTGTGGAGCACCCCCAACAGGCTCCTGGGGACAGACAGGCAGAGTCAGGGTGCAAAGAGAGGACCCTGCGGCAGTATTTTTGGAGGGAAGAGATGGCTGAGAGCAGGAAGTTTCCCGGTCCCCCTATGAACCATAGTGAATGTGTGGAGGAGGGGCTAAAGCTCCAAAGATGTGGGGGCCCAAGGGCCAGTGACTCCTGGGGTCTGAGATGGACAGCTGTGCTGGGTGTAGGGGGTGAAGTGGCCCACAGTGGGGGCCTCTGGCTCTGGGGCAAAGGTGTGGGGCTTGGGCCACCAGAGTCCCCTTCTCCCGTCTCCCCCTCACCGTGCTCAGCTCCAGAACTTCATACCGAGCAGCGCCGAACCCTGGACACTGCGCCGCCAGAGCCAGGTAGGCAGCCATGGCCTCAGCTCGGCCCATGCCCCGGAGCCGCTTCCAGCCGCC
>NW_005367911.1:748893-755538 GCF_000412655.1 Myotis brandtii | reverse complement strand
GGGGAGGCACTGGCGTCAGGGAGGCAGCGGCGGCTGGACCATCGTGCCCACACCTCGGGGCGAGGAATCTGAGGTCTGGGTTCGAGTAAAGCCTCCCACAGGGTTGCCACAACGCCGACATGCGATGGCCCAACAAGGGAGTTCAGGCTCGGGGGTCTCTGGGGGGCGCCAATGCTAAAATCCTCACCTGCTCAAAGAGGAAAGGCAGCTCGTGACCGTCCGGGGACAGCCCCTCGGGGCGCAGAGGTCCGTGCAGACGCAGACACAGTCTCCAACCCGCGTCCGGCGAGTCTTCCAGCGCCGCGGCTTCCTCCGCCGCCAAACTGCGATGGAGAACCGGGCGCTGAGCGAGGCAGCGGCAGCTCCCATCCCCCCAAGGGTTGGGGAGGGACAGGGCCGAGCTTGGGGAGGGGCTTTGGGAGCCGGGCCAGAGCCAAGAGGACCTCGGAGTTGAGCTTTGAACCTCCTCTGCAAACCGCTGGCGGACAGGGGTCCGTCTTAGAACCAGCGAACTTTACTATGCAGGACAAGGGGCAAGCGCTCATAAACGTTTGCTTAAGGACTGACCTCAGTTTAAGATGGGCTAACGGAGAGGTGGGCTGGGGCTGGACATTTACTTCTCAAACCTGGTGAGCACGTCGGCCATGAGAGTCCCCCCAGCCAGGGCTCGCTCCTGGGCCCCTCGCTGCTCGTACAGCGCGAAAGCGTTGCGGCTTCGGGCCAAGCCCAGCCGCCCCACCAGCTCCCGAGCAACCTGGAGGGGAGAGTCAGGCCGCTCAGGGGTCTCGTCAGGTCTGCTGGAGGGGCTGATCCAACTGGAGGGGTCTTTCAGGTCTCAGTCCTGCCACACACACCCCTGATCCAAATGATGACTCTCAGACTCGGGGCAAACCTGGGGCCGGCGCCCCAGGAGAGCTGCGCATAGGAAGCTGAGGGGGAGGGCTGAAGTTACAGGGGGTCTCTCTCTGGTCTTACCTCCGCCGCCGTGGTGTGGGAGTCTATGGCCACCGGGCAGGCACCAGCCCCCGGGCAGTGCACGGTGCACAGCAGCTCTTGCCGTCGGCTCAGCGCGGAAATCTCTGCCAGCGAGGGCACCAGCTCTCGGCCGCGTGTCCGGCCCAGCGCTCTGCGGATGAAGCGCGCATATTCCGCCAGCTCCGAGTCCGGGAGCGCCTGCTCCGTCCTGGGTTAGTGAGAACCCTCAGATCAGGGCTCCGAGGGCTTTCCTTCTCCCCTCCCTCTCTCATTATTATTCTACAGTTTATTTCATCTCGTTGATTCCCTCCCCTCGAACTCTAAGTTCCATGAAGGCAGCGACAGGCTCCTCTGCATCTACCCCTGGTGCCCGGTATGGAGCTGAACGGCTTTTCTAAGGCTCCCGGCGGCTCTCTCCGAACTGCCCCTCCCACTTCCCAAAGTCTCCCTGGTCCTTCTTCCGGTTGAAATCCAGCCGCTTTCCGCTTTCCAACCTAAAAGCCCGGGCGCTGGACTGCATCGGCCCCAAGGAAAAGCACCCTTTTGACTATTCCTCCGCCCAAAGGGGGCGCCTTTTTGCAATTCCTCCGCCTGCAAGTGAGAGGTGACCCTGTAATTCCCAGAAAGCCATTGTACATATCAGCAATCTGGAGCTCGGGCCTGACCTTGGGCAAATCCCTTCCCTCCTTCGGGTTTAAGTTCTTCATCTGACAAACCCTTTCGAAAGGCCTGTCATCCTCCCCCAGCTCTATAGCTCCCTGCCTCGGCCTTGGCCCCCCCGCCCCCCAGCCCTCTCACCTCTCCAGATGTCCCAGGAGATGCCCGCGTACAGCTCCTCCAGGCCGGAAGGTACAACTCATGCAGGTGAGGAGCTGCCAGTACCGTAGGGCCGCGGGGTCTTGGGTAGCCGGGAGCCCGGGGGGGCCCGCGGGGCCCGAGGTCTGCTTAGCCAACTGCAGAAAGAGTTCGTCGCGAAGCGCAGGCAGGTCCCGGCAGGTCTGGAGTACACCCTGCATCAGGGGCCCGGGGCGCCGCGCCCCCTCCAGGGCCTGCAGCGCCAGGAACAGCCGGACCGCCTCCTCACGCAAGGGTGCGTAGCCAGGACCTGCAGGAGGGCGGGGGCGGGGGGACGGTTTGGAGAGGGGACACAGAGCTGAGCCCTGGGAGGAAAGCATGAACCAGGGGAGGTCGGAGGGAGTGTAAGGGGACAGAGGGTGGCAAGGAAGGGAGAGTACGAACGACAGGAAGAGTGAAGGGAAAGCAATGGTCCCCACAGAGCCAAACTCTTAACCCCTGCCTCCCAGGAATCTTCCCTTCTGCTAAAGCTGCACTTCCAGTTATTAAGGTAGAGGGTTAGACGAAAGGACGAAGGTTCTGTAATTGGGCACAGAAAGCCATCACCATGGGCCAGAAAACAGGCTGGACTGGGAGTCAGAAAACCAGGGTTCTGCTCCCCACTCCCCTGACTCCTCTAGCTTTAGGACCGGGCCAGTCACTGATCCCATCTGGCGAGAAACAGCTGGATGACGTGAGCACATTCTCCCAAAGTGGTGGCTTTCCCACTACTTGTCAAGGTAGTATGGCATGGTCTCAAGGGCATAATAAAAGAATAGAAAACAGGGTAAAAACTCATGAAAGAACACCAGTAGTCAGAAAAAAAGGTCAGGGGACTCTTTCCCCCTCCCCACGTGGGAGTCTGGGCTTGTTTCTCAATAAATTTCCACCTTTGCTATTAAAAAAGGGGAAAAAAGGTCAAAGGGGGCCTGTTTTGTGTGTGATGGCTTCCCACCCTGCCACCCTGCCTATCAGTCTGCTCAGCTTCTGGTTTCAGCTTCCTTCTTTAAAAAGTGGGTGGCTGGGTGGGTCCCCTGAGGACTCCTAGGTCTCGGGTGAGGCATTCAGATCCCCCATCCAAGGGACTGGGCCGCTGGCACCACTCACCTGGGGCGCTGACTCCATAGGGCAGGGGCAGAAGTGGGGCATACAGGGCCCCACTGGTGTGCCTCAGAATAGGGTTCCGGCGGTAAATGAGGGCCACGGCCTCTGGATCTCCACAACTCTCCTAGAGGCCAAGGAAAGGGTCATGGTGATGGAGAAGGGGGCTCTCCATGAATCCGGAAAGCTGCTGGGCCCACCACCCTCCTCTTTCTCAACGGAGTCCCCCCTCTCCTACCTGAATGTCCCTGAGCAGCAGCTGGGTGGGGGTCTCCAGTGGCGCCTTGGAGGCGATCACTTCTCGCAGCGCCACCCCCCAGCGCTCAGCTTCAGCCTGACGCGGGGAGCAGAGCCGGACACTATGCTTCCGGCCAGACACGGTCACTAACCACAGACCTGCGGGAGAGAGAGGCCGTGGAGGGCCATCAGGGCCAGCTGGGGCCACTATCCGGGGAGGTAGGGGAATTCTCATAAGGGCTCACCCGTCTCCTTGGGCCTGCGCTCCGGACCGGTCACTGAGCACAGGCTGGTGAGCACGAGGCTGCCCAAGCGCCGCGCCCCCTTCCCGCTGCTGCTGAACTGGTCCAGGGAGTCCCGGGTGAGCACGAACCAGGCCCGGCGCGGGGGTAACCAGGGCCGAGGCCCTCGTCCGCGGGGCTCGCGGTACAACCAACCTGGGGGGAGGGGACCAGCAGGCGAAGACATTATCCCCAGGAGTCTGGGGACTGAGGGGCACCCAGAACGCCTAAGGTGGGTCCTCACCTTTCACCACAACATCCGCATCGTCCTCCAGCGGCCCCTTCTCCGGGATGAGGCTCCGCGTCTCCTCCCAGCTCTGCAGCCTGGGCCAGAGGGGAGGAAGGGTTGGGCGAGGCTGCGGGTCCTGCACCGCGCCTCCAGGGGGCTCCTCAATAGGGGTTCCCCAGACAGCAAGGGGTGCGGAGCCGGGCACCCCTCCCCCAGGCTGTGGGAACTGCTGGGCCGGTCTGACTTCTCACCAAAAATAGCCCGGACCCCCCCTTCCTCCCGGCGCCCCCAGCCGGACCGCCCCCTCGGGACCCCAGCCAAACCACAGCGTCCGGCGTAAGGACTCTCCCTTATTGCACAATCGCGAGAGGGAAGGCGGCGACGATGGGGGTCCTGGGGACGGGCTGGGGTCTCCCGACCGCGGGATGCAGGGGAGGTGCTCACCTGTCTGAGATCGGCCCGCTCCTCACCGGCTGAGTCAGCGTCACGTCCAAGGGGCCCTGGGGAAAGAGGCTCAGGATCAGAGTCCTCCTCTCGGGATGCGCAAGGCTCGGCCCCAGGACAGTGCTGCTCGGGGGATTGAAGAACCCAGGAGCGGTCCTGACTGGGATGGAGCTACCGAAACCGCGGGGCTCGCCCCTCCCACGGTGTCTACAGCACAGCTGGAGCTAAAAGGCCTTGTCAGGGTTACACTTCAAAGGTGCAAGCAGGGGTTTGGTGAGGTGGAGAGAACCCTGGACAGGGAATCAGGAGACCTGGGTTCTGATACCAAGCCTAGCACTAACTGCCCAGGGATGTAAGAGAGGAACCTTGAAGTCCCCTTCCGTCTTTGGGCCTTAGCTTCCCGACCTTTGAAAAGGGAGAGGTGGATGAAATCTCTTTTTGCTCTGGCAGGTTCCAAGTCACCCCCTCCCCCTCATTTTCCCTTGTTGGCTGGGGGGGGGCGGGGCAGGCAGGAAGTGGGCGCAGAGGTGAATGAAGGGAAGAGGGTCCCTTCAGTATAGGGCTTTCTCCAAGAGCTTTTATGCCCTCCCACAGACACCACTGAGACTCAATGTCATCAGAGACCCTGTCCCTTCGCTGGGCTCGGGAAGGGCTGGCCAGGCTGAGGAATGGTACACACTCTCAGGGGGAGATGCCATAGGAGATTTTTCTCCTCCCCCACCCCCCACCCCCCATGCCTTTGAACTTCAACTGTAGACTGGGGTCTGAGAGAGGCCACAAACCCATCCAGGAGCCAGGTCAGGCAGGAGCTGTTCCATCGTCCCATTGCGAGAAGACTGCTAAAGCCAAGAGGGGAAGGTGGGGGAGGGGGGGCCAGGGACACCTGTCCCCAAGCTCCCGGGAGGGGGGTGGAGGTGGAGCGCGAGGGAAGCAATGGCCTGACTCACAGAGCCGACCCTGCCCGGCCTAGAAGCTTGTGGACGCCTGGGTCCTGTGTGTTCCTAAGGCAGAAAGATCCACCCGATTTCTGGAGGGTCTGAAAGGGGCTCCTGGCCACCCCACCACAGAGGGCAGGTGCTGACCACTTAGACCAATTCCCCTAATCGCAGTCCTGTTTCCCTCCCCCCCCCCGCCCCCCTCTATATTTATCCGACCTCCGCCTCCGCCAGGTGCTGGCGCCGGCCCTGGCGGCGGCGCAGCCCGCCCCACCCGGGCACGGAGCCACCGGGCCTGCTGGGGACCCCTGAGCGGGGGATGGGAGCCTGACCCAGGCCATTGCACTGGGAAGTCTGGTTGCCAGTCTGCGGGGGAATCAGAGAGGGAACGTCAGGGAAAGGAAGTCTCCCACACCAGTCAGTGGTGCCTCAGTTTCCCCACGAAGAGATGCGACAGAATCTGGGAGACGGCTGTTCCTCACCATCCCCTCCGGATTCCCAAGGAGGCTCACCAGGGCGGGCCGAGGGTTCTGTCCTGAGGTTAATGACGAAGGGTCCTCGAAGAGTTCTGGCCCCCCCAGTTCCCTCTCCGGGGGGTCCCCGCCACGGACCCTAATCTGAGGAGGCGGTCACCCCTTGCCCAGGTCCCCGAGATGGGAGCTCCCGCATCTAGGCCCAGCGCTTACGACCTCAGAGCGCAGGGAACCCAGGCGTCCGAGCCGCCCAGCCGGCCTCTCCACATTCCTCGGCGCTGGCGGAGGCGGAAGGAGATGGGATGGGACGCGGGCCCGGCGGGGAAGGGAGAGGCAGGGCCAGGTCGGGCCACGCGTGACGCCTGCCTCAGGGCCCCAGCAGGTGGACAGCACCCAGCGCGAGGCCCACAGGCACATCCAAGTCGGCAGGCTCCCGGAGACTCCTGACTCCTAGGCAAAATCCTCTCCCACGCCCGCCTGCCCGGAGCGCGCTGTTTGGCTGGAGTCTGGAGCAGGACCCGGCGTGACGGCCGGCGGTAGGGAGAGGGATTGAGACCAGGCTTCAAACCCCCAGGACTTACCCTCCCGCCGCCCGCTGGACTTGGGGTCCGTAGTTCAAAGGTCTCCTCGTCCTCGTCCTCGTCTCCGTCCCCGCTAAGCTCGCCGTCCCCGTAGTCCCGGTGCAGAAGAGTAAAGCCTCGACGGCAGCAGAGGAGCCACCACAATCCCCCGGGGAGAGGCATCCGGGCGAGCAGCCGGGGGATGGGAGAGCCGGCAGCCGGCGGCCGAGCTGCAGGGGGTCGTAAAACTGGCGGTGCTCCGACCCGAACCGGGGGAAAGATGAGGCGGGTGGAGGGGAAGGGAGAAGGGAACCGGGAGGAGGCAGTGTCTGGCGCTGGGGTACAAGGGGCTGTTAGCTAGAGCCTGCGGGGGGCTCAGTGTCTGGGCCCCCGAAGGGGGAGGGAGGAAAGCGTCCAGAACCCAGGGGGAAAGATGGAGCAATGTCCGGAGCTGGGAAGTAGTGTCCGTTGTAGTGTCCAGCCCTGTGGGGGGCAGTGTCCGGTGCAGAGTCCAAGGTGGGCAGCTGTCCAAGCTCCAGAGAGGGTCGTGTCCGGTAGAGCGTCCGGTGGCCGGGG
>NW_005367911.1:748164-748848 GCF_000412655.1 Myotis brandtii | reverse complement strand
CCCAATCCCCCCCTCTTTCTCTCCTCCCTTCTTTACAGGGCAGGGTCCAATTTTCGTCACAGCCTCCTCTGCCCAATCCCTGCGCCTGGCGCCGGGCGCGGCCACCAATCAAGCTACGGAAACGGCGGCGGGTTGCATCACGTGCCTCTGGCTTGTTGACAGTGGGGCGGGGCCAGGGACTCGGGAGGAGGGGGCAGTGCGATGTGAGTGCAGCCTCGTCTCTGAGGTCGGACCGAGGGCTGGTGACGTCACGGAAGCCCGCCTGCAAGCTCTCGTTTTAACTCTTGGCTCACCAGCCTACACATTAAAACCCTCCCGAGAGCAGCTTTGGAGAACGACGGGCCTAGGGCACCGAGGGAGGTCCGACTGCTGGCCTCTGACCCCTGCCTGGTCTCAGGGTCCCTGAGAAAGGGAAGAGCCTTAGCTACCTGCCCCGGGCACCGCACTGGCGGTGGCCCTCCGCCCTGAATGAGGGCCAGCTCCTCCACATGAGTCACCTCCTTTTTGAAGTGCAGGCCGAGGCCGGAAATAAAATCCGCTTTAGAGTGCAAAGCTCAGCGAACTCCTGTGGGGACAGTGACTTGGGGTTCTAGGGAATGCTGTTGTATTCGGAAGGCGTGGAGGCCTCTCGGGGTGCATTCTGCTGATTTGTGTAGGAAGGGGTTAACCGAGGCGCTAGGCGGG
>NW_005367911.1:741956-747803 GCF_000412655.1 Myotis brandtii | reverse complement strand
CCTGGAGACCACCCTGCCCCGCCACGCCACGCCCTTCCTGCCCCGGGCCCCCAGGCTGCTGGCTGAAGCGGTCCCGGCAGCTTTGCTGACCGGATATTAAAGTGCGGAGAGTTGTCGCTCCTGAACACCATCCTGCCTGTCGTGATTGTGTAAGACAAAGACCAAGGGAATCAATGCGACGGTCCCTGCAGGTCACCCGGGCCTTGCCCTGGCCGGAGAGGAGCGTGGTCTGCACTGAGGTCCCCGAGGGATGGAGACACCACAACCATAGGTCCTCTTCCCAGTCTGGAGGCCAGGCCCTTGCAGCAGCTGGAAGTTCTCTCCGATGTCTAACCTCTCTCCCCGGCAACCTCGGTGCATTAGACGAGAACCAGTCACCTCCCCCCGCCCTCACGCCCAGGATAATGACTCTGGAAATTTGCAAATTGGGATTTTCTCCTTGGTTTTTCTCCAAGGTGAAAAACTTCGACTCAACTTTTTGCCTCCCCCCGCCCCAGCTTTTCACCACAGAATTTTATAGAAGAAACTATAAAATGGTTATCTAATCCAAAAGCCCACCCCAAACGGGAATCTCTGCCCCGTCCCTATCCGCACACCAACACACAGGCACACACAGCCCCCGGCAGATTCAGCCGGAACATTCCAGGGGCCGGGAACTCGGTACTGGCTAAGGCGGCCATTATTGGATAGCACTCGGGTTGTTCGAAAGCTCTTCTCCACGGCATTTCCAGAGGAACCCCGCCCTCCTCGCCTGGCAGCGTTCCCACCCCACCTCTGTTGGCAGCGCGCGGGTGAAGGTGGAGGAGGTGTCATGCTGGAGCTCCAGCAGGCTCAGCAGCCCCCACCCCCACCCAGGCTCTCAGCGCCTTCCACTGAGCGCCCCGAGCCTAGAGGCGGAGAGGGCGGGCGGGCGGTGCGGGACCCGCGGCTCTGCCCTGCTACAAATCACTTTCAGGTCAGTGACTCAAAAATAGTAACATTCGTTGGGCTGCATCTCATGTCCATGTTATCCGTTTAATGTGGCAGAGTCCGGAAGCAATTCCTTTAGGTCCCTACCTCTTTTTCAGTATTCCCACCCCACTCCCCTTTCCCAGGAACCTCCCAGATGCGCTTCCTCAGCTCGCCCCCTCCTCCGGACGCGCAGCCCTAGTGGTCCCAATAGGAAGCACTGTGGGTCTCGGTGGGAGCCGAGCAGGAAGGAAGGCGGGGCCGCCGGGGGCAGCGGCCGCGGGGGCGAGGCACGGAGCTGCAGCTCCCACCCCGGAGCAGCCTCCGCAGGTCCTGGCGGAAGCGCAGGCCCAGAAAGGCGTAGAGCACGGGGTTGAGGCCGCAGCGCGCGAGAGCCAAGCCCCCGGTCACCAGCAGGGCCAGGTCCTTGCGCTTACTCGCCGGGCAACTCCGCTCGCGCGCGGCCAGGAGGTCGGCCGTATCCAGCAGCAGGGCCAGGCTGTAAGGAAGCTGCAGCACCACGAAGGCCGCCACCAGGGCCACCACCACGCGCAGCGCGCGCCGGCGCTCCGGCCCCCTGGCGGCCAGCAGCGTGCGACCCAGCAGCGCGTAGCAGGCTGCCATGACGCCCAGCGGCAGCGCGAAGCCCAGGGCCACCTGCGCCACCGCGCTCGCCCCCTTCACGGTCTGCGCGAGGCCCTCGGGGAAGATGAGACGGCAGCGTCGCTGCCCTTCCCGCTGCCCGTCTTGGCTGAAAAGAAGAGCAGGCAGTGCCAGGAGCAGCGACAGCAGCCACACGATGACTGAGACCAAATGTGCTCTGCCCGGCCCCGAGGGCCTCGGTCCAGCCGGGAGGGCCCGCGTAATGGCCAAGTAGCGGTCGGCGCTAATGCAGGCCAGGAAGAGGAAGCCTGCATGGAAGGAGGCCGAGTAGAGGCCCGAGATGGCACGGCAGGTGGCACTTCCCAGACTCCAGCCCTGCAGAGCCCCCGCTGCGGCAAAGGGCAGGGTCAGGGCCAGCAGAAGGTCTGCCAGGGCCAGCTGCAGCAGGTGGGCGCAGGTGGGTGAGCGGGCGGCGTTTCGGGCTGCCAGGTGGGTGGCCAGGACCAGGCCGTTGCCTGCCAGACCCAGGGCAGCCACCGTCAGGGAGATACTGGATTGGAAGGCGCGACTGAAGGCCTGGACATCCGCCTTGTAGCAAAGCTCTGGCAGAGGCTCAGCTGAGTAGGCCTCCTCATCGTCTCCAGAATATGGGCCCCAGGAGACCTGGGGAGGTCAAAATGAGACAAGAGACCCTATGAGTCCTTATCTTCCCATTCACACAAAACAGGCGTTGGCTTTCCTTGCACCCCCCTTGCCTCTGCATCCAGCTTTCTGGGTGACCTTGAGCAAGCCACTTGCTCTTTCTGGATCTCAGTTGCCTAATATGTAGTAGGGTTGTTTGAAATAGGAAGATAATGGATGTGAAGCATCTGTGCTCTTCATAGGCCAAGGGTTTGTATTATTAATAAACCTGGGAGCTCCAGTTCCGCTTGCAGCGCCCTCTCCTGGAAGTACTCGCACACGCAGGCTTTGCCTCAGACCCCATGGCCAGACTCTAGACTCCGTCTCCTTTCCCCTTTCCCCTCCCCAAAGCCCACCCCTACCGCCAGTGCACTGACAAACTCATGACAAGCGGGTCTCAAGAATTGGGGCTCAGGTCTGCCGTTGCACCTTGGACCTCTACGTTCAGCTCACCCTTCCCTTCAGCCCGAGTCCTGTCCCCCAACCCCAGCCTCACATCACCAGCCCCGTTTATCTGGAGGCCCCTGATCCCACATGGCTCCAGGAAACCTGTATAGGTCAGAGCCTGGCAGAGGCCTGTCTCCAGGTGTGGAATCCCATGCCTTCGCCTTACCCTCCCTCTCTGTAATCCTTCCTCCCCCCTTCCCCCACTCCCACCTGCTCTGTGGGCTCGGTCCCCATCTCTGGCTACGCGGGTTTCTGAGGTAAAGCCACCGGGGAGAGAAGTTAAACTAGTGGGACAGGAAGGAAGGGGCGGGGAGAGCGGCCACGAGGGTGGTGGGTGTTAGGGTCTGTGAGCCCTCTCTAACCAACTTACCCATTCCACTCCCTAAAAAACAATTTCCCTACCAGTAGAAAGAGAATGGGTTTTAGAATATCTCATTTGCTAGCTACCTGTGTGATGGTGTTTTTTGTGTGTGTGTGTGTATGTTTTTTTTTTAACCTCTCTGAGCCTCAGGTTTTTTATCTGCAAAATAGAGTAAAATAAAAATGCTGAATTCACAGGATAATGAGGATGCCTAGTAAGGGTGCTTGCAACATCCTTTGCCTTCGGAAAATGTTAAAATCTTTTACATACTCTTCTCCCCATATCCAGCCCCCCGCCCCCCTTGGATTTTTCACGACCTTCCTTCCCCCTCCCCTGCGACCACAGCCACTGCCAGCCTCAGGTTATTCAGGGTATTTCCCGATGCCTGGAGGCTCTCTACCCCCGCCCTTCACAGCGAGGCTGAGGCGCGCGCTTGCGCGGAGTCCGGGAAAGCAGCGCCCGTTAGGAGAGAGAGGCTGGGGAAGGGGGGAGGTGAGAGGAGAGAGGGTGGAAAGGAGAGAGCAGCATAGAACCTGGAACGACTGAGAGAGGGGGGGCGAGGGGAGAAGGGTTGGTTTGAAGAGGGGTGGGTGGGTAAGGAGGAGAGACAGTGACCCGCTGAGAGCACCAGGAGAGCTCAGAGCCCGAGCCGGAGCTGGAGCTGGAGCCCGAGCCCGAACTGGGCACTGGGAGGCGGCCGCGGAGACCCTTGAGCCCTGCAGGATGCGTCTCCGGCTCTTCTGCATCCTGCTCGCCGCGGTCTCAGGAGCCCAGGGCTGGGGCTACTGTGAGTTCGGGGCTCGGAGGCGGGCAGGGTTGGGCCCGGGAGTTCAAAGCACCGCATCCGAGCCGGAGCTGGAGCTGGAGCCCGAGCCCGAACTGGGCACTGGGAGGCGGCCGCGGAGACCCTTGAGCCCTGCAGGATGCGTCTCCGGCTCTTCTGCATCCTGCTCGCCGCGGTCTCAGGAGCCCAGGGCTGGGGCTACTGTGAGTTTGGGGCTCGGAGGCGGGCAGGGTTGGGCCCGGGAGTTCAAAGCACCGCATTGCGGCTGGGTGGTCGCCGGTCCCTTCCCCGCCGGCGCGCGCTCGCTGGTTCGCTTTCGTCCTTCCCAGCCTCTCCCCCACGCTCCGCAATGCAGTTCGGCGGCCGGAGCGCGCGCCTGGTGCTGGGGTTGGGCTCGGAGCCGACGATAGAGTCGGCCCGGCTGGGATTTGGCACTACGATCCAAGCCAGAGCTAGTGCCTCGGTTTGAGAGTTGGGGATAAACGTGTTACTGGTGACCCGGGCTAGGATTAAGGTTTTGCCAGGGGCTGGGTTTGGCCTTGGAACTGGCCCAGGGGCTAGGATTTGGGGTTGGGGGCTGGACTTTGGGACTGGGATTCAAGGTGGAGTTGGTGCCAGATTGATGCTAAGGTTGGACACAGAACTGGTGATGGTGTCAGGACTGGCTGGGGTTGGGACCAAGGCCTGGATCTGGAATTGGTGCAGGTTTGGGGATGCTGATGATGGGACTGATGCTCAAGCTGGGCTGGATTGGTGTCTTGGGCTGACTCAGGTTCTGAAAGATGCTGAGTTTGAGATTGTGTTTTGGGGAGTACTGAGCCCGATTAACACCATGGCAGGAACAGGGCTAGGGAGGGTCTGGCCTAGGAGTTCCCCCAGAAGAAGATCGCCTCCCCTGAGTGTGCCCCAGTTGCTGCAGCCCGGGTTGAGTAGATGGCTTTAAGTTAGGGCTGGGTCTGCTGCTGGGGACCTGAGAAGGAGGAGCTCCAGTCGCTCAGTGTGCGGGGCCTTGGGAAGACCTGGGAGGGGCTGACCTGTCCACTATGTCTGTCCCCCCAACCCAGACGGCTGTGATGAGGAGCTGGTGGGGCCCTTGTACTATCGCTCCCTGGGTGCCTCCTCCTACTATGGGCTCTTCACGGCTCCGCGCTTCGCCCGACTGCACGGTGAGCCTGGCCCCAGGGAGCGGGGAGGGACTCTGGGGGGCTGGGAGTAAAGGGGGAGCCAGTGGTGAAAGCCCTGGTCCCTTCTATAGGCATAAGTGGATGGTCTCCCCGGACTGGTGACCCGAATCCCTGGCTCCAGATCGACTTAATGAAGAAGCACCGGATCCGGGCGGTGGCCACACAAGGCTCCTTTAACTCTTGGGACTGGGTCACACGCTACATGCTGCTCTACGGTGACCGAGTGGACAGCTGGACTCCGTTCTACCAACAAGGGCACAATGCGGTACTCCAGCTCCTGCATACACTCTTGGGGAACCTCCTCAGTTTTGCAGCCTGGGCTGGGCATTAATTAGCTTGTGGGGAAGGGGAGGAGGCAGGGGTGAGGGCACAGGTTAGGAGCAGTGACTTCCACTGGGAGACTCTGTTCAGAAGGACTGTGAGCTCACAGGTGGGCAAGACACTCCCGGAGGACAGGGTTCCACAACCTTAGAGCTTTGAAGGAGTTGACACCTGAGCTGAGCTTTGAGGAAGTAATGAGATAGTGGGAGAGTACACTCCGGGAGAGGAGATAACTGTGTGCCTAAAGCCCTGAAGGCGGGAGATCAAGGAGCGTTTGCTTGGCATAGTCCAGATTGTCTGGCTGTGACACCTGTGGGCTGGGAAACAAGCCGGGGGTGGGGACCGGTCACTCCCCCTCTCTCCCCCGCAGACCTTCTTCGGGAACGTGAACGAGTCGGCCGTGGTGCGCCACGACCTGCACTACCACTTCACCGCGCGGTACATCCGCATCGTGCCCTTGGCTTGGAACCCGCGGGGCAAGATCGGCCTGAGGCTGGGCCTCTACGGCTGTCCTTACA
>NW_005367911.1:702161-741920 GCF_000412655.1 Myotis brandtii | reverse complement strand
GACGTTCGCGCAGAGTCCGACGTGCTCTATTTCGACGGCGACGATGCCATCTCGTACCGCTTCCCGCGAGGGGTCAGCCAGAGCCTGTGGGACGTGTTCGCGTTCAGCTTCAAGACCGAGGAGAAGGACGGGCTCCTGCTGCACGCGGAGGGCGCCCAGGGCGACTACGTGACACTCGAGCTACAGGGGGCGCACTTGCTACTGCACATGAGCCTGGGTGAGCGACCTTGGGGGGAACTCGAGAGCGCGGCTGCTGCGCCGCTCGCCGCACCTCCTCCGCGAAGCCGCGCCCACGCCTGACGTCCCCTCTCCCGTTCGGACCAACCCGCCTTTTTCGTGTAGAATTTAGTGCTAGCAGAACTCTGGACCCCGGGTTAGCAGAACTGGATTCCAGCCTCAGCTCTACCCGCTGCTGGCTGCTAGCGGTGTGACCTCGGACGAGGCACACCCCAATCCCAGTCTCCTCAATGTAAAAACATCACACACACACACACACACACACACACACACACACACACGAAAAAGTATTTTTGTGTCTAATTAGTTTTTTATAACATCCACATGATGAAGTAGAAGCAGCTATTGTGCCCCAAGTTTTACTGATAGAAGTTCAAAGAGGTTAAATGACTTGCCCTAAGTTACATCCTTGCCAATGACCGCTGCTCCATCCCAGGTCTCGGTGGTCCCATCTCTATGCCCACCCTCCCTGGCTGCTGCTTCCTAGGGGCTAGGGCTCACTGGGGTTCTCCGGGTCCAAGGTCTGACCTAGCCCCACCCTATCCTCAGGCAGCAGCCCCATCCAACCACGGCCGGGACACACCACGGTGAGCGCTGGTGGGGTCCTCAATGACCAGCACTGGCACTATGTGCGTGTGGACCGATATGGCCGCCAAGCAAACCTCACCCTGGACGGCTATGTGCAGCGTTTCATTCTCAATGGCGACTTTGAGAGGCTGAACCTGGACAATGAGGTGAGCAGAGCGGAAGGAGTCATTTGGTTGAGGGGGGTGCTGGCTGGGTGGGTGGGGGACAGCAGTTCCCTCCACCAAAGGTCAAACCTTGCTTCCTGGTGCCACCCGAGAACCATTGAGATGGGATTTGGACATCTGGATTTTGAGGATTAGGCAAGATGAGAAAATTGCCCCCTGGGATTGCCCAGCTGTGCGGGATTAAAGACCCTGGCCTCCGTCTGCACAGAAAGAATCCCAGAAAGTTTTATTGACTTACTCAAGGGCATGCAGCCACTTTGTGGTGGAGTTAGGACTAGAACCCAAACCTCAGGAGGCTCAGCGAGCTTCCAGCTTTAACACCGACATTGGGGAAATGTGTGTTTCAAGCCTTTTATAAAAAAGCTGCATGGTGGGAGCTCCAGGGAGGTGCATGCGCTCCGGCACCCAGGGAACCTCACCCTCATTCCCTACTCCGCCTGCCCGCCCGCAGATGTTCATTGGAGGTCTGGTGGGCGCACAGAAAAACCTTGCCTATCGGCATAATTTCCGTGGCTGCATGGAAAATGTAATCTTCAACCGAGTCAACATCGCGGACCTGGCTGTGCGGCGCCATTCGGGGATCACCTTCGAGGCCAGTGGGCTGGGGATCTGGGAGGATGGGACATCAGAGCCACTTGGAAAGCCAAGAAGTGGAGCGGGAAGAGATCTTGACAATCAGATACAGGCTCAGGACCACTCCCTCCCCAACTAGATGCTGAAAGTGGGGGGCATGGTGAAATTACAGGAGGTGCAAAGTCCACCCCTCTACCCCAGTTAAGAAGCGGCAGTAGAGCCATGGGAAATCCCCTCTGGACATTGGCAGGAAGGAGGGGTCGCCCTGAAGATGTTGTAGATCAGTGATAGCAAGAGAGCCGAGGCCCCCTGTACAGCTGGACCTGTCTCTAGGAGGGTGGAAATGTCAGGGTTGAAGGTCTTCCCCCGTCGCCCCCACACTGAGGGAGTGCTGTGACAAAGATCTTAGACCAGTACGAAAATGGGATTCCCAGAGAGGCCGGGTGGAAACTCGAGGCCACTGATGGGTCCTTGCTTTCGCCTCCAGGGTAAGGTGGCCTTTCGCTGCCTGGACCCGGTTCCTCACCCGGTCAACTTCGGAGGTCCTCACAACTTCCTGCAAGTGCCTGGGTTCCCTCGGCGTGGCCGCCTTGCAGTCTCCTTTCGCTTCCGCACCTGGGACCTCACGGGACTGCTACTTTACTCCAGCCTGGGGGACGGACTGGGCCACGTGGAGCTGATGCTCAGTGAAGGGCAGGTCAACGTGTCCATTGCACAGACCGGCCGAAAGAAGCTTCAGTTCGCTGCTGGTGAGGGATGGGTTGGGGGCGGGGCCTGGATTGAAGGGTGGACAGGGGCCAGAGAGATAGGTAGGAGGCCAGAGAGGGCAGAGGAGAGCAGGGGTGATTGTAGGCTTGGACTGAGGGGAGCAGAGCAGGAGGTCCCAGGCCCCTGGGAAAAGGTGGGAGTGGATGAGAGGCAGCTGGGGCTGGGGGCAGATCTGAGGAGCTACGGGTGCTAGGAGAAGCAGGAAGCCTGAGAGTCCTGGTATTCTCCAGTTCCAGAGGGGGTCTCTGGAGGTGTTTGTTATTCATTTATAACTTTGCAGACTGTATAAGCTGCTGGCATTATGGATAGTGAAGAGAGACTTTCAGAGATGTCACCACCCAGTGTGATAAGTGTAACAATGGGAGGAGGAACATCGTCCACTATTGGGACACAGAGTGGGGGTGCTGCTTCCACAGGAAAGACAGATTGCTCCTAGGGCCTGGTGCGTTCCCCACCCACAGCATCCTCCTTTCCTGTCCAGGGTACCGCCTGAACGATGGCTTTTGGCACGAGGTGAATTTCGCGGCACAGGAAAACCATGCAGTCATCAGCATTGATGATGTGGAGGGGGCAGAGGTCAGGGTCTCATACCCACTGCTGATCCGTACAGGGACTTCATACTTCTTTGGGGGTAAGTGGTGGCTAACCTGGCCAGACCCCTGTCCCTGGGTGGGAAGGCCCCCACCCCCACCTAAGTCCACCCAGATGGGACTACATGGAGAGCTTTGTAGGAATAAACCCTTCTTTCCCCTCTGGGGCCTTGGGGACCGGAAGGTCACTGCCATCATCTATTGGCCCCTCCCTTCATGGCTCTCCCTTGGCATCTCCCTGGGGGAGGGTCTCTGGGGTCTCCCCTGGGGAGGGCCTCACAGGGGTGGTTGCTCCAGGTTGTCCCAAGCCAGCCAGTCGATGGGGCTGCCACTCTAACCAGACGGCGTTCCATGGCTGCATGGAGCTGTTCAAGGTGGATGGTCAACTGGTCAACCTGACTCTGGTGGAGGGCCGGCGGCTTGGATACTTTGCTGAGGTCCTCTTTGACACATGTGGCATCACTGATAGGTATCCAGAAGTCCCTTTCCCTTCAAGACTGCCACTCTAACCAGACGGCGTTCCATGGCTGCATGGAGCTGTTCAAGGTGGATGGTCAACTGGTCAACCTGACTCTGGTGGAGGGCCGGCGGCTTGGATACTTTGCTGAGGTCCTCTTTGACACATGTGGCATCACTGATAGGTATCCAGAAGTCCCTTTCCCTTCAAGAGGTGACCCCCCCCTCCAAAGCTCTTTTCCATGGTCTCCCAAAGGGAGTGGCCTTTCTCAATCTTTCTTCTCCTGGTCCCAGCTTTTCAGTCTCCCACCTGGTGATGATTCCTCCTTGACCTCTCACCTCCTGTGTCTTCCCTTGAGTGACATGTGCTCAGAATGGAAATGAAGCCTATTTTTTGGGTGGTGGTGGTGTATAAAGCCTTATTTGTTCATTGGGGGAAGGGGAAACAGTGCTTGAGCCAAGGCCTGCCTAATGCCCAGCATTTAGGCTCATATCTGGCTAGTTAGGTGAGGTGTGTCTCACGGAGTTCTGTGTTCTCAGGAGTGGGGAGTGGAGCCTGTAGGGGTCAGACCCCACTCTCAAGCTCCCAATAAGGCTTCTTCCCTTGGTGCTGACCTCTTCCTTAGGTGCAGCCCTAACATGTGTGAGCATGATGGACGCTGCTACCAGTCTTGGGATGACTTCATCTGCTACTGTGAATTGACAGGCTACAAGGGGGAGACCTGCCACCAACGTAAGCCAGCTGGGATGTGGGGGAAGAGTCGGGAACAGGAGAAGTCAGGAGAAGGTTGCTGGGATCATGAGGTTGCTAGAGATGGCGGGGCTGGCTCTGCTAGCCCTCTGAACCCATAATTGTTTTCTACCACCTACCAGCTTTGTATAAGGAATCGTGTGAGGCATATCGGCTTAGTGGGAAAACTTCGGGAAACTTCACCATTGATCCTGATGGCAGTGGCCCCCTGAAGCCATTTGTAGTCTACTGTGATATTCGAGGTAAGTGGCTCTGATAGGTGGTTAGGGGCAGTTGACAAGGCTATGCTGGGGGGTGGGGAAACAGGGAAGGATTGAAGGGTGGACAGGGGCCAGTAAGATTAAACTGATGGGGCTAAAGGAGGGCAGAGGGAAAAGGGACACTCAGGAATTTGTAATCTAGCCTTGCAGATAAATTCCAGTTTCCTGATGTGGTCCAGCTGTCTCATCTCCAGCCTTCAATGTCCAGGGCCAGGAGCTAGGCTGGAATGGAGCTGCTAGCCACATTTACTGGCTCTGAGTTGCAGCAGTGGTGATGGAAATGGGCAGGGAGATGGGTAGAGAATGCCTATCTCCAGCCAAAGCTCTGTCCCTTCCCCTCCCCCAGAGAACAAGGCATGGACAGTTGTGCGGCATGACAGGCTGTGGACAACTCGGGTGACAGGTTCAAGCATGGAGCGGCCATTCCTGGGGGCTGTCCAGTACTGGAATGCATCCTGGGAGGAAGTCAGTGCCCTGGCCAATGCTTCCCAGCACTGTGAACAGTGGATCGAATTCTCCTGCTACAATTCCAGGCTGCTCAATACTGCAGGTTGGGTCTGGGGTCTGGGAGGGTGAGGTGGAGAGCTGGAGGAGAGGCCAGTGGGGGCCTGGGAGAAAGAAACCAGACGGTTAAGTTGGAGCCCTGGGCTGGGGCTGGTTTGAAGGGTGAGAGGGGAGCCCAGAGACTAGTGGAGGAACAGGGCCTAGAAACCGCCTGAACCTCTTCCCCAGGAGGCTACCCCTACAGCTTCTGGATTGGCCGGAATGAGGAGCAGCACTTCTACTGGGGAGGCTCACAGCCTGGGATCCAGCGCTGTGCCTGCGGTCTGGACCGGAGCTGTGTGGACCCTACTCTGCAGTGCAACTGTGACGCTGATCAGCCCCAGTGGTGAGGGAGGCACAGGGCGGGGCTCTCAGGATCTGGGGGCCGGTGAATGGCAGGGGCTGAGCCACTGCATCTTGCCCGCACAGGAGAACCGACAGGGGACTGCTGACCTTTGTGGACCATTTGCCTGTCACTCAGGTGGTGGTGGGGGACACAAACCGCTCCACTTCTGAGGCCCAGTTTTTCCTGAGGCCTCTGCGCTGCTATGGCGATCGTGAGTGGCAGACCCGTTCTGTGGATCATCTAGTTTCTAAAATCTAGGCCATCTGACTCACTGGGTGCCTCCAGGACACAGTCAGACACCCCAGGTCCTCCTATGATATGACCCCCCATCTATATTACTTCTTTACACCTTATTGTCTTTCATTACACTCCTTGGTTACCCCTAGTTGTCCCTCGGCCTTTCCATCCCCCACTCACCTGAGGCTCCCTTACTCCCCCACCCTCCAACCTCCCTGACAAGGCCTTCTTCCATCTGGTTTTGTAGGAAATTCCTGGAACACCATCTCCTTCCACACCGGGGCTGCACTACGCTTTCCTCCAATCCGTGCCAACCACAGCCTTGATGTCTCCTTCTACTTCAGGACCTCGGCTCCTTCAGGAGTCTTCCTAGAGAATATGGGGGGCTCTTACTACCAGTGGTGCCGACCTTACATACGGGTGGAACTAAACAGTGAGCAGGCACACGGGGAGGGACACGGGGTAGATGGAGGCTGGGGAAAGAGACAAGGGCAGATGTCTTGTCTTCTCTATGGAGAAGGCTTTGATGACCCCGGGTTCTAGTCCAGCTCAGTCTTGAAAGCTGGTTTGTGACCTGAGGCACCCAGTCTGCCTCTCGGGGCCTTAGGTGAATAAGGAAGCTGGGATCCTGAGGTATCTCCTACCTACTAGCTATGCTTCTAACCTGAGAAGGGGGGTGGGAAGCTGGCTCCAGGGATCTGCAAATTTGGGAGAGAACAGGGGTATGAGGTTTTAAGCCGTTTTAAGTTTTGTCCCAGGCTGTAGACAAACTGGAGGGACATTCCAGGAGCTCCAGAGTGAAGAAGAGAGGTTGCATTGGGTGAGGAATATTGGAGGTCTGAGTCCTCTTCCCCCCACCCCCACCAGCATCCCGAGATGTGGTCTTCGCATTTGATGTGGGGAATGGAGATGAGAACCTGACAGTACACTCAGATGATTTTGAGTTCAATGATGACGAGTGGCACCTGGTCCGGGCTGAAATCAATGTGAAGCAGGCCCGGCTCCGCGTGGACCACCGGCCCTGGGTGGTGCGGCCTATGCCCCTGCAGACCTACATCTGGCTGGAGTACGACCAGCCCCTCTATGTTGGTAAGCAGCAACCCAGAGGCAGGTCTGAAGTCTCCTTAAACTTTCCACCCTCTCAAGGCTGCTCTCCTTGTTTCCAGGAACCCGTGTCTTAATTCCCAATCCCCTCTGTTTCAGAGAGAGCCAGAGGCCCACCGTCCCTCTCCAGTCCCTGGCTCTAGTCCATTATTCTAGCTCCCTTGGTTCCTTTCCCAACCCCAATACTTATCCCTGTCTATTGCTCTACACCCATTTTTAACCTGCCCACCCTTCCCAGGATCTGCAGAGCTTAAGAGGCGTCCCTTCGTGGGCTGCTTGAGGGCTATGCGTCTGAATGGAGTGACTCTGAACCTGGAAGGCCGTGCCAATGCCTCTGAGGGTACCTCGCCCAACTGCACAGGCCGCTGTGCCCATCCCCGGTTCCCCTGTTTCCATGGAGGCCGTTGCGTGGAACGGTACAGCTACTACACATGTGACTGTGACCTCACGGCTTTTGATGGGCCATATTGCAACCATGGTCAGTGCTGTTGGTTATGGGAGGACAGGGAGCTATAGGGTGTAATGGGATGTAGGGATGGCAGGGAAGAAAGGAAGGAGGGTGTCTCTGGGTTCCTGAGCTCTGATCTGGGGCCATTAGACAGCTGAAGATGCTGGGTGACTCCAAAGGCATAAAGTGGGGCAAGGAAGGGGTGGTACAGCTAGCTGGTAGTAAAAGCAACAAGCAAATAACTTCCCCATCTTCCTCTATCGCCAAGTAACACAGGTTCCCCCCCTTGCAAGCATATCCACCTCAGGCTGCATGATGCCCTCCTATGCCATTTCCTATTTGACAATTGCTGCACTCCTAAAACATGTCTACAGCCGGGTTCTTGGTTAAAGAGAACCTAGTCATTCACCACAGCAAGATCTCTGCACATATACTCAGACTGCATCCTCCCTAAGGCTGGTAGGTTACTAATGGGAAGTCTGATGGAATTAGGGAGATTTAGGGACTTAGGGACCAACAGAAGACCTTTGGTCTTGGTTTGGAAATGTGAGTAGTGGTGAATGTACTGGATAGAGTCATGATATCTCAGTTCTAATCTTGGCTCTCCACTTACTGGGTATCCTTAAGCAAGTCACTACCCACCTCTGAGCCTCAGTTTCCCCACCTGTAAAATGCAGCCCCAACCCCAGCAGGGGTTGGCTAAGATGAAACTGGTGGTGGCAGAAACTGAAGGCAAGTCCAGGGGTGTGTGTGTGTGTGTGTGTGTGTGTGTGTGTGTGTGACATATACAATGTCTGAATATGGGAACGGAAGCCCTGACCTCACCACCTGTGCCTTCAGATATTGGTGGTTTCTTTGAGCCCGGCACCTGGATGCGCTATAACCTGCAGTCAGCACTGCGCTCTGCAGCCCGGGAGTTCTCCCACATGCTGAGCCGGCCGGTGCCAGGCTATGAGCCAGGCTACATCCCCGGCTACGACACTCCTGGCTATGTACCTGGCTACCATGGCCCTGGGTACCGTCTGCCTGACTACCCGCAGCCTGGCCGGCCTGTGCCAGGTTACCGGGGTCCTGTCTACAATGTTACTGGAGAGGAGGTGTCTTTCAGCTTTAGCACCGAATCTGCCCCCGCTGTCCTGCTCTACGTCAGCTCCTTTGTGCGTGATTACATGGCCGTGCTCATCAAGGAAGATGGTAAGCTCCTGACAGGCTCTCCCCCTCAACTCCAGCTTCTTCCAGGGCACCCTTCATTCTCACAACTATTGATTCACTAATTAATACATAAAAGGACCTAAGTGCTCTTAGAAAAAGGGGATTGTGGGACCTGAAGGGAGACTCCCGCTTTCTCCTCTCCACCCCACAGGGACTCTACAGCTGCGATATCAGCTGGGCACCAGTCCCTACGTGTACCAGCTAACCACCCGACCAGTTACAGATGGCCAGCCCCACAGCGTCAATATCACCCGGGTTTACCGCCAGCTTTTCATCCAGGTGTGTGTAGAGAGAAGTGGACCAGTTCAGATCATAACCTCATGATCAAGGTTGTGGCACCCAGGAAAATGTCAAATATTTAATATTTGTATTTATTACCTCATATGATTCTCACAACAGGTCTGTGAGGCAGTTCAGGTACACATGTGTACTTATTATCTCTGTTTTACAAATAATTACGGACTCAGAAAGTAAAGTGCTTCCCCAAAGTTAAACTACTAGAAAGCTGCAAAAACAGGGCTCAAAACCAGGCTGTTGGGTTTTTAAAACCAAATTCTACATCTGGTCCAGGGGTGGCGCACGTAGTGCAAAGAAGGTTGAGATAGGACAAAGCTAGGACTTACCACCTACTTGGACAGAGTTCAGGGTTCCTGGATGATCGTGGCTGCGTCTGCCTCTGGTTCTCCCTCCCGCATCTCCTTTCTCCTCCCCGTCTCAGGTGGACTACTTCCCAATGACAGAACAGAAGTTCTCACTGTTGGTGGACAGCCAGCTTGACTCACCCAAGGCCTTGTATCTAGGGCGTGTTATGGGTAAGCTGAGGGTGACAATGCATTTGGGATAAGAAATTGTGGGTGAAGTCCCTGGAGCCTAGATGAGAGTGAAGGAACTGGGAATCACAGAGAAAGTGCTGATTAGTAGGAAATCTATGGATGGTAAGGGAGGGTTATTGGTGGTCCAAGCCCTTTCTTTCTGGGCCTGCCTCTCCCCCAGAAACAGGAGTAATTGACCCAGAGATCCAGCGCTACAACACACCAGGTTTCTCGGGCTGCTTGTCTGGTGTTCGATTCAACAATGTGGCTCCCCTCAAAACCCACTTCCGAACCCCTCGACCCATGACTGCTGAGCTAGCTGAGGCCCTTCGAGTTCAGGGAGAACTGTCTGAATCTAACTGTGGAGCCATGCCACGTCTTTTCTCAGAGGTGCCACCTGAGCTGGATCCCTGGTATCTGCCTCCAGGTATGTCCCCAGGACACAGAAGAGGGAGGGACAATAGAGAAAGAATATTATTCTTACCATATCGGAGGCTTCTCCTAACTGGTGCTTTCTCTTCTTCAGACTTCCCATACTACCATGATGATGGATGGGTTGCCATACTTTTAGGCTGTGAGTAGTGTGATCCCTGCCCTAACCTCCTGATTCTACCCTCTGACTGTTAGCATTCCCTCCCTGCCCTGTAGATTCTGTGGGTCGCGACCCCTGAAAATACATCCTGCATATCAGATATTTACATTACGATTCATAACAGTAGCATGATTACAGTTATGAAGTAGCAACGAAAATAATTTTATGGTTGGGGGTCACCACAACATGAGGAACTGTATTAAAGGGTCGTGGCATTAGGAAGGTTGAGAACCACTGCTGTAGAACATGGTAGTGCAAAGAAGGTTGAGATAGGCCATGCTGAAGTAGTATGTAATTGGAATAGAGATTTTTAAATGTTTGAGGATGCTATAGACTTTTGTTTTTATGTTATAGACTTTAATTGAAATATTAAGATTGGACTATGGTTAAGGAATGAGGAAATGGGGGTATAGTAACATCTAGAGAGATAAGAAGGGTTAACTGCCCTGGCTGGTTTGCTCAGTAGTTAGAGCGTCAGCCTGTGGACTGAAGGGTCCCAGGTTCGATTCCAGTCAAGGGCACATGCCTGGGTTGTGGGCCCGACCCCCAGTGGGCGGCGTGCAGGAGGCAGCTGATCAATAGTTCTTTCTCATCATTCATGTTTTTCTCTCTTTCCCTCTCCCTTCTTCTCTGAAATCAATAAAAAAAATATATTATAAAAAAAAAAGGGAAGGGATGTGAAAAGAGAATATTACAAGATGGCGGGGGATAAGCCAGGAATTCAGACCTACCAGACACTAAGGAATAGCTTGATGGTTGTAGAGTGAACACTGTTGTTCATGTATGCTTTTAGTGAAAAGCATACATCTGTGTCTGTATGTAGGAGAAACCCCAAAGATCTGCTCTAATTATTTCTTTTGCCTCTTTCAGTTTTGGTGGCCTTCCTGCTGCTGGGGCTGGTGGGAATGTTGGTGCTCTTCTATCTGCAAAATCATCGCTACAAGGGTTCCTACCATACCAATGAGCCCAAGGCCACCCACGATTACCACCCTGGCAGCAAACCTCCCCTACCTACTTCAGGCTCTGCCCAGGCCCCGCCCTCTACACCAGCTTCCACCCAAGTTCCAGCCCCAGCTCCAGCCCCAGCACCAGCCCCAGCCCCAGCCCCAAACCCAGTCCCAGCCCCTGGCCCTGGCCCCCGGGACCAAAACCTACCCCAGATCCTGGAGGAGTCCAGATCTGAATGAATCAGAAGGGCTTCAGGGACCAAGTCCATTTCTCTGAATTCCCCATAACCTGCCTCTACCCAACCCTGTCAGGGACATTTGACTCCTTTTAGCTGGTTCTGCTCACCCAGAGGATTCCCCTCCTGCCAAGTTTGGTGGGCAGAGCTACAGATGGGACCAAAGGGAGTAGCTGAGCCTCACTGCCTAAACCAATGCCCTGCCCATTTCCATTTCCCCAGGCTCCTGGTGGTTTGCCTGCCCCAAAAGGAAAGCCTCATGGGGTTGAGACAGGTCCTTCCTGCCATCCCTGTCCCAGCTGCTGCCAGGGATTAAGAGAGTGCAGGGGAGATTAACTGTCTCTCTCCAAATATTCAATCTCAGCAGGGATAGATGTGTGGGATTGCAGGGATGCACGAGGTATGGGGGGAGGAGGCTGCTAAACATATCCCCCAGCCTTCCCCCTGCCCTGCACAACATCTTCCATCTGTGTCCACTCAGCTGGGGGTTAGGGAGGGCTTCATCATTGGGTCCTACCCTCCTCCTCCTTTTTTGTTTTTTATAGACTGAGAGGCTTCAGTTTAGCACTTTAGTACCTCTGCTGCTTCAAATGCTTAGCCAAAGCCATAAAAACTTGCAACGTAGAGAAAATGCAGACACACTGACTAGCCAGCTCTACACTCTTCCTCCCTCTTCCAAGATATGCAATAGCCTTGATGCCTGTCAAAAGGCTTAGCCCCCTCTCCAATGCATGAGGAGCCCTCTTTCCTCCGCTCAGAGATGCTGCTTCATTTGCCCAGGTCACATTCTTTAAATATATTTTTTGTTGCAAAGTCTCTCTCTAGAGAAACTATATATTATTCTAATTTTTAAATTATCAGTTTATATATAAAAGAAGAACTCAGCAATCGATTGTCCTGTCCTGTGCTGTGCTGTGCCTGTGGTCTGTAGTTTGCTTCTCTTGTGTTGGAAGTCCCATGAGGCCTGTTGGTCACTCATCCAGCCTGAGTCGGCCTCCACTCTGAAGCTGTGCTCTCAGATGTAGAGCCGTTCTAATAAAACAGAGTGGCAGAGCCCCAGACTGTGTGTGGTGGCTGGTGTTGTGGTTAGCGGGTGTGGTAAGTGGAATGGTTTTAAGGGAATTAATTTGAGGGCTTGGGAATTTCTACAGGGAACCCTCAGAATCCTTGCATCACCTACCAGGAGCCTGACTGGTTCTTGCCAACCCTCAATCTCACCCAGCCTCACATCTCAGTGGACAAGTGGGGATCAGAATGCTAAAGCTTCAGCCGAATTGCCCCTGTACCATCATCCCTGGATCATTTCCAGCCCCAAAGCACACGGAACACACTTTGCCAAAATGGATTCTGCCATTTATTCAGATAAAAGATCACAAGCCACAGGACTTAAAGTGCATGAAATTCACTGGCAATGAAGCCGCACATATACCAGCCTCCCCGGCCCTCCCCCCACCACCTTGCTCCATTCATCATGACATGTCTGGGGGGAGGGATTGACACCCGTCATTTAAGGTTGAGGTCAGCAGGGAAAAAGGATGGGAATGCTGGAGTATTAGTGGTATGAAACTGGGGAAGGAAGGGGTTGGCCACAGTGATTCTGTACACTGAGGCAAGGGTGGGGTCAGTCTAGCCTCTCAAAGGCTCGATGTAATTTTTTCCCACCTGTTCCTCATGGCCAGCCCCTGGCATTTCAGGCAGACGTAACTCCTCCTTCTTCATTTGTCTATGGTTTCCCCTATAATTTATGAGTAATTCAGAGCCCACAGTCCAGCTAGAAGGTGCCCCCAATACACAATGATTACAAACCACAGCAGATATACATTTCAGAACTGTGGTGGGGGCTGGCCCACTCAGGTGGGAAGAGGCTTCTGTCAGGCGCTGGCTGGGCATATGCCCTGCTGCGTGCATGTGCCCACAAGTGTGGTGAGAGTAGGTGAGTGAGTGTGTGTGTGTGTGCGTGTGTGTGTAAATGTCCCACAAAAACCCCTGGGCGGCTGCTTGGCCAGAGGGAATCCTATCCCTTGCTTCACGGGACAGCCAGTGGGGTTGGAGGAAGGGAGTGGTCAGCACAGACTGGGAGAGAGGGCTGATTCCCCAGAGGGAAAGGAGAAGCCTGCTCCCTATTCTAATACTCCCGAGGCCAGTCTGTACCTGCCCATGTCCTTTTTACCCAGCACAATGCTCCTTATTCCCTGCCAGCTCAGCACACAGCCAGACTCTTAGAGCCGGCCCTTTCTCATTAAATTCTTCTGTGTCAAGACAGCTCCTCCTACCTCCACCAGGTGATGAGACAGAACTGGCAGAGAATCCTCCACCCCTCTTCTCCCCCCACCTCAGGAAAGGAATTTGGGCAAGGAACTCGAGACCTTAGCTTAAACTCTATCCCAATCTACAGATCTTCTAAAAGAAATAAAGTGCTTTGCTCTGCATAAATCCCAGAGAAAATGGCACACAGACTGGCACAGGTGGTCTTCTCGACACTTCAAATACCCTCTGCCAGCCTGCAGGGCCCACATGATGCCATCCTAAACACGTGCAATTTGGGAGTCCCTGACCCACCTCCAAAAACATACTGTCAACTCACCCTTTCCAACAGCAGGAGCTACAGACAGGAAAGTCAATCACACCGACAATCTCCCCCTAGTCCAGGCCTGTGCCCATCTACATGGAAGAGATAAATGACAGTGGCTCCAGGGCTTGGCCTCTAAGGGGAATGAAAGGCCTGAAAACAACTACGGATCCAGGGAGCCAGAGTACTCACACCCGGCCTGCATACCCCTCCACGCTTCTTCAATAGCAGCAGAATGCCTGCCTGGAGTTGCTACGCTAGAACTTAGGAAGGAGCTAATAGGGCACTGGCCCTTGCTCCAGGGCATCGGAAAACGTATCCATCTCCAGAATATTCAGAGGTTTCTCAAAGCCTGCTGGGCCTCAAGCTTAACAGTTTAATTGCTATTGTCAGGCTGGTTCTCACTGTCCCTGGGAGGAGGGCCTTTAGCTTTCCTTCTCCCAGCATTGAATGTCTAGACTTAGAACCCACTCTCAGGTTGAACCCTGCCAGGAAGGAAAAGGTAGTAAGGTGACCCACCTCCCCTCTGAATTCAGTCTCTGCTGCCTGCCAGACTCACCTTTAACCCAGATCACTCAGAAGCTCCAGGTCCTAAATGTCACTTAGCCTGTCTTCTCCAGGTCTTAGGACCACAGAGAGATATGCTGGCAACCCAATTACATAAGGACCCTTGATTTGGAAAGTTATAATTAACGGCCAATGCTTGTGGGAACCGTCCAAGTTGATTCCTGAGGCCCACTGCCTGGGTGACAAGAAATCACGCATACATCACCCACCCTCACCTGTGCTCACTTCCTCTGAGGCCTGAGATGCAACACTGACTTCTGCACCTCTCTCTCCTGGGAGCCCAAGCCCTAGCTGCCTCTGCCTCCCCTCTCACTGAGACAGTTTTGTCTCACTGGACACAGCTGAGGCCACACTACAGAGGAGTGGGTGGGGGTTTCTTGGTGTGAGAAACACATAGTGCAGGAAACTTGAGCAGCAGTGGTGTGTGCACGAAAGCAAAGACAGTGCTGCTACCATAAGCGCTGGCATGGAGCCCAGGAGGGCTAAAGGACATCAGTCTCCCTCTCGATCCCCACGTACTTGAGGGCATCAGCTTGGCTGTACCTGTCCCAGAGCAGGAGGAGGAACCAGATTACTATCAAGGCTTTTGTGATAAAAAAAAGTCCCCTCCCATTTCACTTTCCCTCCCACTTTTTAAAAGCAGTTTTCAATGCTCCCCTTCTGAGACAAGGCACCAGAGATCAGAACAAAGACAAAGCCTTGACCACCATGAGATCCTCTCCTTCATCCCTATCACCCATCTTAAGCCCCCAAATCAATTCCAACAGCCACCCTTTCTACCCTTGGGACCACCTCTCTAAGACCATTCCTAGCTGCCTCACCTGTAATCAAAGAAGAGCTCTTCGCCAGCTTGAATTGCCCTCTTGGCAAATATCCCAATCCGATGGTCCCCATTCACCATGACCACTGCAAATAGGACAGACCCAGAGCTAAGTTCCCAGTCAACCCCAAGTCAAAAATCAGTAGTGACTCAGGTCTGCTTTTCTCCAAATTCCCAGTGAAAATATAAATGAAGTGGAATTAGAAAGTAGTCAATAGAGTTGCCTCTGTGCTTTTTTTTTTTTTTTGCCTAGTTAATAATGGATAGAGATCATAGTAAATGAAGCATACATCCTCAAGCCCACCTCCCAGGTCACTGAGAACTCACCTTTGGCGTAACAGTTGGGGTTCACTGAATGGTTTGCAAATCGAATTTTGTTTCCTTTCCGGGTTGCATCCACTACAAAATCTGTATAAAGTAAACCAAGAAAGACCATGAACTCACCAGGCAACTCCACAGCTTCTTGAGCCTGAATTTAAAATCAATCAAACAGTAACAGAAACAAGACCATCCAGTGGGAATTTTAGTAGGAGCTGGGGAAGCAGGCAGTATAAGAATGCAGCTTCACGTGGGAGTACTCCCTTTGGTTCCCCCCTCCTTTTGCTGGAATTATGGATCTCCTCTTTCCATCTAGGGA
Organism: Myotis brandtii; assembly: GCF_000412655.1. Classification (NCBI taxonomy): domain Eukaryota; kingdom Metazoa; phylum Chordata; class Mammalia; order Chiroptera; family Vespertilionidae; genus Myotis; species Myotis brandtii. Next base: position 726,463 of record NW_005367911.1, on the reverse strand, counting down.
GGGAGATTTCTGAGGTGTAAGTGCTCAGTGCTCTGATTACAAACACAACCTGAAATGGAAGTTCTCCCAAAGCAAGTGAACTGTGGCTCACAGTGTCTCTGAGTTCAATCTCACCACCTTGCTCTGAGCATCTGTTGGAAGATTCAGAGCTGATCTGAACCTGGACCAGAACAAGGGACATCTGGTAGGAAGACATGCTCAAGACCACTTTGGGATGAGAAAGAGAGACTCCATACCATTGTTGAGGTTGAAGAGGAAGCTGGACATGTATTTGTCATAGACCTTCCCTCGTCGGTCAGCCTCGTCCTGAGAGATGAGCTGCAGAGACAGACAAGGAACGAACAGGGGGATAAGGCCGTCTGCTCAGGGCATGGTGCCCTGTCCCTCGACAGGAGTGGGAGGGGCAGTGTCACATACAGGTGTTTACTGAGTACCATGATGAGAATCATAACATACCGAGCTCAGGTTAGTTCCTTCCAATCCCTACCCAAGCTGGCCAGTGTTAAGGTTGAAGAGAGCCCCCACCCGCCCCTCCTACGTGGCCTGAACTGCCAGAGTCGAAGAAGAGTGGTTTGTTTCAGGATTGCAAACAGTTCTGTGGGATCCCCCGAGAGTCCACATGAGAACTCAGTTGAGTTATTTAGAGATTAATTCACAGAAGTCTGGACCACAGAAAATCAGGGTTTCTCATCACTATTTCCCCAGATAAGAATGTGGGCCAAACCGATAGCACTCACCTCACCACAGTATTCAGAAATGAACTCGTTCTTCTGCACAGACTCCTTAATGAAGGTGCCCCATCCGGCCACATCTGAGGGGGCCAGCAGCAGGTGCTGGGGAAGAGGGAGTCAACCTCAGACTACAGGGTGTGTGTGTGCTGGGTGCGCACGTGTACGGTGGGGGGAGAGCAGGGTGGAAAGAACTAGTAACTGTTAAGAGGATCTGAAAACAGAAAAAGGTCTAAGCTATTCTGTTCTGCTGGGAGGAAAAACAAAAAAGGGAGGTGGTGAAAGGAAACATGACCCCTCCTCCTCGAGACCTGTGGACCTTCACTGCTATGTGTCAAGTAAAAATAGACCACATCAGTGACCAGGCCCTCCTCTCTGCTCCTTTCCATCTGGCTGGTTCAGGGGGTCACTCTTCTCATCCATCACTGGGACAGAAAACTTTATTAATTCAGTAAAAGTGTGTCGTCTAGGGTTTACCAAGAACTTTCATATACAAACCCTCTAAGGAACCAGTAGAAACAGGCTGCTGGGAATACTCAGTCTTTCCCACTCCACTATCCAGCTGGCAATCCTGAGAAAAGCCCTCACCTTCTTTTTTTTTTTTTTCTTTTCTCTTTTTCCCAAATATATTTTATTGATTCTCCACAGAGAGGAAGGGAGAGAGACAGAGAGTTAGAAACATCGATGAGAGAGAAACATCGACCAGCTGCCTCCTGCACATCTCCCACTGGGGATGTGCCCGCAACCCAGGCACACGCCCTTGACCGGAATCGAACCCGGGACCCCTCAGTCCGCAGGCCGACGCTCCATCCACTGAGCCAAACCGGTCCCGGCGCCCTCACCTTCTTGAGTCCTCGCTGGATGCTGCAGTTTTTACAGGAAACCACTTTGCAGTCCCAGTGCTCTGAGGCCCCACAGGTGAGACACAGGTCGGGGTCACACTCTCTCACTGCCAGGTAGCAAGGGCACTGCTTGGTATTGCACTGGGTCTTACAGCGACAGCCAGGGAAGCGATTCTGACCTGGTGGGACAACAGGTGAGGTTGGGAAGAGAGCAGGCTCGTATTGGGTTTGACTCAAGGGACAGCAGAAAAGTAAATGTTATGTGTTCAAGGATATTTGGCAAAATAGGAGAGACATTCCCTTCCCAATAATCATATACTCAAAAATTTTCCAAAAAAAACATGGAGTGCCTCCCAACATTCATGCCTGAGAGTCAAAAAAGCAGGTTTGACTATGGAGATATATTTCCTAGAGATTCCCCAACAATGCTCTCCCTCCTCCTTGGTGGAATTTGGAAGGGAGGTGGATAGTGCCCCTAGAAAATAAAATCAGTGTTTTTCACTGGTAAATTCTGATCATCAAAACAAAAACCACTTTGAGAACAATACATCCGTTCTATGCCACCCTCCTCCACCCACAGCCCTCCCCTCTGCTGTGGTTAAGATTGATAACTGCTACGGGTTAGGAGGTATTTCCAGCACAACTGCCTGGGCACCAAGTTCTGCAAGCTCTGGAGGCTACCATCAAACTGCCTTGACGGGGGAAGGGCATGGCTAAAAGAGAAGCACTTGAGCCTCTATCCTACCTTCTGCTGACGTACAGACCAACCCAATATTAAAATTCCAGAGAGCAAACTAAAATAGATACACACAGAATTGCAACCTGCACAGGTTACAAAATGTTCTGGAAAGGGAGGCTGTGACTGCACTGGCAGGAAGATGCCATGCTTCTTACTTCTGCCCTGGAAGGTCAAGTTGGGAAAGCATCTGGCTTCTGTATAATTGTTGCTTTAAGAATCATACATGTAAGGGTTTTCTAAAAATCACTTTTCCATATCTTAAGTCTCTTGTACAAGAGTGCTTAAAACACAGCAAAGAGAATATCAAAAGGCCCATCAGCAGCAAAAGGCGCAGGAGGGGAGGGAAACCTGGGATGCGTTGGGCCGGCTGTGTTGGCAGACTACAGGAGAAAACGAAGAACTCTTACAGTCTGGGTTGCACTGGCAGAACTTCTCACAGAAATTCTGAGTCATGATGCAGGGGCAGGTGCTGTCACAGGGGCGGTCTGGGTGGTCGCAGGGTTGGTAGTTGTACACTTGGGTGGAAGAGTTATCTGGAAGAGAAGAGAATAGACCAGGGCACTGCTGCGCTCATGCTCCCTCGCGGCCTTCCCTCTCAAGTGTCCGGGGCGCTGATTCAGAGGCTTGTTCTACCATAACCTTGATCCACATCTAGCACCTGATGATGGCAGTCCTAGATGATGGTTGTTCATAAGCTACAACGGCATGATTTGTTTTGTGGCGAAAGTGTAGAAACAGTCCGGGACTATAGCGCAGCTATTCCCAACATTAAATGAAGTCTAGGTCCTGGCACATGGCAAACCATGAAAGTCAGAGACCACAGGCCCGTAACTCTACCTCCTAAGAGTCTCCACAGCTGCAGCGAGAAGCTGAGCTGTTCTCAGCTGCTGCAGAAAAGCTGCAACCCGCGGAAGTGGTGTAGGGTCAGCAAGTGCAGCTGCAGGTGGGGAGAGGATGGCCATAGGGGTGAGACCTCGAGCTGAACTGCGGAAGAAGCCCTGCTGGAACCTACCTTTCTTCAGCTGAATTTTCCTGCAGTGTGCAGCCCACAACCTGGAAAAAGACAGGATGGGTCTGGGTCACGGTCCTGGGGAAGTCTGCAGGTCCGGGTAAAGGACAATGCGACCTGCTCTGAGGGACTGCAGTTGGAGAATTGGGAAGTGTCCTCCCACATCACTTCCCCGGAGGCTTCTGTTCTCGTACAGGGAAGCCACAGTCCACCCCAAATCCAGCTGGCCTGTGCCTCAACATTTAAGCATAAACAACCTCCCCTTAACAAACAAACATACATAAAACAAGAAATAGACACACAACAAAACCCAACCCTCTATGTCTACTGTAATCTATTGTCCCTCCCTCTCCCCAGCCTGTGGGGAGGTGGAAATGTGGGGAGTTTCAGGATGGGGAGTGGAGAAGGCTTTTGAGGAACATGTTCTGAGTGAAGGAACTGAGAGGGAGCGGCCACGAGGCCTTCCTTCTATATCTAGAATCTGTGTCAGTTCCTTTCTTCAATAGGTGATAGTCATTAGGGAACCAAGCCAGGCAGAATGTCAATTTAAAAACACAACAACAAAAAGCAAAGAAAAATAAAAGATAAAAACACAACAAAAAATTTCCAACTCTAAGCAAAGGCTAGCTAGAAAACAGTTATTATGCAACTTAGAAAAATAATACAAGTGCCAAAAACAAAACAACCCTGGTCAGGGTTGAGAAGTGAGTACAGTGGTTAACTAATCACCAACAAGGAAAATGGCCTCAATGTGGAGCCATGAGGCCAGTTCATATTCTGTTGGCCAGGAGCTTAAAGGGAAAACCAAAGTGAGCTCATGATGAGGAGAAAGGCTGGGCCAAGGCACAGACCCACAGGGAGCACTGACAAGGCCGGCCCTCAGTTACGCATGCCAAACGGATGGGCAGTGGCTACAGAGAGAGGCCAATGGGAAGTCCAAGGGGAGGTCAAAGCACAGGGAACAGCCTGACACAGAAAGTCCTTTGTCCAACCCTTGCCTGTGCTTTCTTTTCTTCTTCTGAGAAGGGTTCATGAGCTCATCCGTTGGCAGCTTCAGGATAAGTGATTCTTTGACTGCAAACTGAAAGACCTGGAAGAGAAATCCAACAGAACCTGTCACTCCTTATTGAGCCAGGCGGTCAGGTAAGTGACCCAGCCAGGTGCTGGGCTTAGGAGGGTTCTAGAGAGCTCCCAGGCAGCTGACTGAGCATTTCTTCAGTCACGGGGAGACAGAGTGGCAATGGCTCTGAAGTTAGTTCTTATTTATCCGACTTGAGAAAGGAGACATACTGAGCACAGTTACAGCTTTCCTGGTTAGTAGCTTTTATCTACTGTTCTGCCTACCAACCCTGAGTGCAGGCAGATTTTTACCAACAGTATCTCTCTCTTCTTAGGGAGGGCAACTTTGTGTACCTTGTGTAACTGAATAAGATCTGACATACACCAGCACTAGCTCCCTCTGCTGGTATAAAGGCATCAGAGCCTTGGCTACTCACTTCAGTAGGACAGCATTTCAGGAAAGCTGGTTCCCTTTCATTGTGCTTCTTTCCTTTATAGCATTCATTTTTAGGCCCCCTGCCACCCCCACCCCCCTTTTTGGTTATAATTCCTTTTGAGAGTCTGTGAAAAGTATAGATACTCTACTCAGGAAAATATGCACAAAAACTGTTTCATGCCCAATTTGATAGATCTTTCTTTTTAAAAATACATTTTATTGATTTTTTACAGAGAGGAAGGGAGAGAGAGGGATAGAGAGTTAGAAACATCGATGAGAGAGAAACATCAATCAGCTGCCTCCTGCACACTCCCTACTGGGGATGTGCCCTCAACCAAGGTACATACCCTTGACTGGAATCGAACCTGGGACCCTTCAGTCCGCAGGTCAATGCTCTATCCACTGAGCCAAACCAGTCAGGGCCAACTTGATAGATCTTTATGTTAACCTGTGCCTCAGGGAAATAGGTTTGAGCTCCACAATGAAAGCAAAGGGCACATCAGTTCATGGTTCTATTGCTTGTTCTAGGTAAAGGAAGCATGAAGAAGAGGGCAGAGTCTCCTCTAGAAGTTAGGAGCCACGTGAGCAGGGCGCAAGCTCTGGTGCTTTCTTGTTGGACGGATGGTTTTTAACACCTATCTCCATAGCCCGTGTCTACAGCGTCCTCTCGCTGCAGTCTTGTCCTGCCTTTAGAGCATGAGTGGCTACTATCAAACCGTGATTCTAGTGACGTGATGGTATGAGTGAGAAGGGCGAGGTCCAGGCCTAGCTTTTGGGGGTGGTAATCAGAAAATCTTGTGATAGGACATTTGTAGAATAAAGCAATGAGGAGACTGATGGCGGGAACAGCACTGCAGCAGAGGAGAAGAAGCACACTAGGTAAGAACATCCCCAGAAAGACCTGGGAGTCTAGGAAATGGATACACACTTCAAAGAAAATGTTGGAACCAAAAAAAGAAGCTAAAAGTGTGCTGGAACATCCAGAAGAGTGGCTAAAGACAGAAATAAGAATTCCATAGCCCGTGTCTACAGCGTCCTCTCGCTGCAGTCTTGTCCTGCCTTTAGAGCATGAGTGGCTACTATCAAACCGTGATTCTAGTGACGTGATGGTATGAGTGAGAAGGGCGAGGTCCAGGCCTAGCTTTTGGGGGTGGTAATTAGAAAATCTTGTGATAGGACATTTGTAGAATAAAGCAATGAGGAGACTGATGGCGGGAACAGCACTGCAGCAGAGGAGAAGGAGCACACTAGGTAAGAACATCCCCAGAAAGACCCGGGAGTCTAGGAAATGGATACACACTTCAAAGAGAATGTTGGAACCAAAAAAAGAAGCTAAAAGTGTGCTGGAACATCCAGAAGAGTGGCTAAAGACAGAAATAAGAATTCAGCAAGGAGGAGAGCAGACCCCAAGCACTGCTAGGCCTGGCCTTTGCAGGAGGCCCCGTGCTTGGAGACCCACTTCATGGCCCAGAAGCACAGACTCACGAGGGACTGAGCCTGAGGCAGCTTCTCTCCAGACAGGCCGCTTACAAGATGGCAAAGGCTGACAGAGCAGTGCAGGAAAGGAGGGCCCGAGCTTGTTCCTGCTGCTTTCAGACAGTACCTGCTTGCACGTCTTAGTCCCCAGAAGCCTCGCTATTGAACAGAAGTTGTTGAAGTAGGTGCCATGAAAGACTCGGAAAAGAGATTCTTCAGCCCCAGTCCATTCCACAGGCTCCGAGGGTGCTTCCACTACACAGAGCTGAGGCGGGGCTGGACTAGCCTTCTGTTTTGTGGGGGTCTGACAGCGAGAGTTAGCCTCTAAGAGAGGAAGAAATAAGAGAAACAGAAGAAGGTGGAATGCAGTTGTCATCAATAGTTGGCTGTAAATTCAAAAGTATTTTATTTAAAAGGCAGCCTAGTTAGAACAAAAATATCCCCGTTTCCACTGTTTATAGATAAACCTGTGGACAGAATTAACAATTTTATAAAACACTAGAGGCCCGGTGCACAAAATTTGTGCAGGGGGAGGGGGGATCCCTCAGCCCAGCCTGCACCCTCTCACAATCCGGGACTGCTGGCTCCTAACTGCTCACCTGCCTGCCTGCCTGATCACCCCTAACCCCTCTGCCGGCCTGCCTGATTGTCCCTAACAGCCCCTGCCTGCCTGCCTGCCTGCCTGATCGCCCTAACCACTCTGCCTGCCTGCCTGATCACCCCTAACTGCCTCTGCCTCGGCCCCCGCCACGGCGGCTTCGTCTGGAAGGATGTCCGGAATGACGCCCGGAAGGTCATTTGGCTGTCTGGTCTAATTAGCATATTACGCTTTTATTATTATAGCTAGTAATATTAAGTGTTAGATGGTGATCCTGGGTTTACCAGAATCCTTGTGTGTTAAGAAAAGATCATTTCCTGTTCACTGTACCTGAAGAACTGGAGGCCCAGTCATTGCCTGTGTCCCTGTCACTGTCCCCTTCTTTAGTCTCAGCCAGAGCAGAGGCTGAAGTGTTGGAGCAGGAAGCACTGACCATGTGGTGCCTTCTCCGGCGCCGACCAGAGCACTTGGAACGGGGGTTGTGGAGCATGGCGTATTCCTTTGCTCCTTCCTGCAATGGACACGTTAGATAGGAAACTGGAGTAGGCCCAGAATCACCATATTTATCCCATCATCACAAACCAGCTTTTCAGCATCTGTGCTTACGTGCAATGATACTGTCTTTTGTTTGCTCTGTACCATACAAATGCGACCATCTAACAGCCGTTTAGCATTCTAAAAACTTAGAAACATATACCTCTTCACAAAAGAGCTAACCTATAAAGTAATCTTAAAAAGATATAATCTATGCGTTTTCAACTTTCCAGTGAGTTATATCTAAAATTCATTTGCATGTTAGCTGTTTGGAACTTGAGAACGCATTCTCCTGTAGTGGTAATGAGGTTGAGAGAGGGAAAGGGACTTGCTTGAGAGTATATAGCTAACTGTTCCAGGGTGGGTACAAGGATCAGGACTCTTCTGTTTCAATAATAAAATATGTAATCCCTGAATTTATGCAATATTGCTACTTAATTTTGGAACTTCCCTCCAAACTAGTATATTAAATTTGGAGGAATACTGTTTTGTTACTTTATAGTTATGTGGGATTTTTTTTAAAGACCAAATAACTATCATTCAGCTTGATTATCTATCTTCTTACCAGACTTGGTTCCAAAAGATTTCTAGCTGTTTCTAAAAACTGAAACCACACGTAAATGATAGTCTTCACCATTAATAAGGGTATTCAGAATAACACACTGTAGGCACTAAAGGAAATTCCAAAAGAAAAGTTTTGAAATGAACTGAATCTGATATTATGTGCCTATGCTATGATGTGACACACACAGAATCACTTATAATATATTCTTCCTCAAAATGTTTAACATAGCCCTGGCCAGGTAGTTCAGTTGGTTAGAGCATCATCCTAATACACAAAGAGAGAGGAAAGCACCGATGTGAGAGAGACACATCAATTGGTTGCCTCCCACACACGCCCAGGGGATCGAGCCTGCAACCGAGGAACGTGCCCTTGACCTTAATTGAACCCAGGATCCTTCACTTTGTGGGCTGATGCTCTATCTACTGAACCAAACTGGCTAGGGCTTTATTTATTTATTTTTAATCATTTTAGAGAGGAAGAGAGAGGGAGAGATAGAAACATCAATGATGAGAGAGAATCATTGATTGGCTGCCTCCTGCACACCCCCTACTGGGGATCTAGCCTGCAACCCAGGTATATGTCCGACCAGGAATCAAACCGTGATCTCCTGGTTCACAGGTCAATGATCAACAACTGAGCCACACTGGCCGGGCAGAAGTCATGTTTTATTTGCACTTTATGACCCCCAAGTGCTATTTACTGTCTTACTTGGTTTGTGTTGCCAGGGACAGAAAGCCCAAGGACCATTTCCTGCTCAATTTTCAACAAAGTTAACAATAGTAGAACAGCTTAAGAACGTACCAGCAAAAGGAAGCAGTCTGTGCCACAGGGTTCTGGTTCAATCTTGATTTCTTTGTTCTTGCGTTTATATACATTAGGGGTAGCATGAAAAGCTGGAAAACACAACACTGTCCTGTTTCCAACGATTCATCCACTTGACAGGATGGGGAGGAACAAAACTGAATTAGGGAGCTAGTGCAGGAGAATCTGGAGATAAATAGCTACCATCAAAGTGCACAAAATCCAATCATTTCTGACATCAACAGAATCCTTTCAAAGCTAGGAGGTAGTCAGAAACAATTATGTTGCTGGTTATTCTGTCCTGACCATGCAAAGCATGTTGCACGATAACTGAACAAGTGAAAATAGATTGGTCCTTTGTAAAAACCATCATCAGATCAGAAGCCGGGAATTCTATATGATAAACTAAAATAAAGAGAAGGAAATGGTGGCTGGGAATAGAAAACAGGAGAGCATTTCAGAGTAGCCCCACTCACGGTGAAGGAAGCAGTCGTATTTAAAGCAGCGCCGGCAAAAAAGTGTGTGGAAGGAGTGCAGAGATTGCTCCCGCTGCACAGACTTGGCATTGGGGCCATCGATGTTGGGTGTGCACTGAGGGGGAAGTGCATTGGGGTCTGACATCTCTGTTAGTTCTCGGTACCTATTTAAGAAAAGAGAGATAAGAGTTCCTTCCAAGGGAATGTCTTAACTGAGAAAATACAGATTGAGTACTGAGGATCATCCAGGTACAGCTGGCCAAGAGAGAATGGGAGTTTTGAGTCTTGTTGATGATGGATTTGTGTATAACTGAGTTAGTACAACATTGTAATTATGCTGGGCTGGGCATATGCCTGAAAGGGAGGGAAATATTTAATAATAAGTATGGTGCTGGAGTAACTCTCCAGAAAAATGGCAGAAGTATAAAAAGTTCTCTGCCCAGACTTACTCAGAAGCCAGCAAACAATGACCCTTAATAAGGGAATGGGTATTTTGGGTAAGCAAGTAAGGAAGAAATAATGAGAAGTGCGGGCAAATCCTTATGCACTTACCATAAGCAAGGCTTTTTATTAACCAAATACAGGTGTGAATAAAAATTTTGCCTGATCACTCTACATGGCCTGAGGGGGGCAGCTTCCCCTACCTCTCCTTCATGTCATCTGGGACACCATTCTCAGGGAACATTGAGGCGATTGCACTGAAGATCATGTCATTTGGAAACTGTTTCTTGGAACTCTTTTTGTTGCCTGAATTAGAAAAGACAAAAAGCTCCTGAGTGCTATCTACAATCAGAGTATGCAAACAAAGCTGTTTGGTCGTTTTTCTTTCGTCAAGGCATTTTGATTAGAGCTGCTTTTTTGTTGTTGTTAATTCTTACCCGGAGATATTTTTCCATTGATTTTTAGGGAGAGTGGAAGAGAGAGGAAAAGACAGAGAGAAACATCGATGTGAGAGAAACACATCGATTGGTTGCCTCCTGCATGAGCCCTGACCAGGCCCCAGGCCCGGGAGGAGCCTGCAACCAAGGTACTCGCCTTTGACCAGAATCCAACCCGGGACCCTTTGGTCTGCAGGCTGATGCTCTATCCACTGAGCCAAACCAGCTAGGGCTAGAGCTGCTTTTTTAACCTAACCATTGGCTGTTTAGGAATATATAAGAAAGTCAAGGTTATCTGGACTTCTCTAATAGGCTACCAGTAAATAAGGAAATCACAGTCTTCTACATATTAACAACCAAATCCACTCCCCAAGACAGAATATGGAGGTAAAAACCAGAGTTTTCACAGAGAGACCTGAATACAGAAGAATCCTATATGCTGAAGAACAAGACTGATATCATAACTTTGTTATAATGAAAGAGACACTATGTTCCTGGACATATAGTATAATTAAATAATGTAGAGTATAATTAAACATTAGTTAAATATTAACAACATGGAAAACTGTTCATATGATTTTTTTTAAAAAGGGATAAAAATTACATGTATGCATATACATACATGTGGCATGATCCCAATGTCACATAACACATATAAACAGGTTGATTTAAATATGTACTTTAAAAAAATTGAGATATAGTTGACATACAACTTTGTGTGTGTATATATATATATATATATATACATATATATATTTTAATATTTAAAAAATTGATTTCAGAGAGAAAGGGAGAGATAGAAACATCAATGATGAGAGAGAATCACTGATCAGCTGCCTCCTGCATGCCCCCGACTGGAGATTGAGCCTGCAACCTGGGCATGTGCCCTTGACTGGATTCAAACCCAGGACCCTTCAATCTGCAGGCTGATGCTCTATCCACTGAGCCAAACCAGCTAGGGCTTTATATATTTTTCTTTTTTACATTTGTTTAGGTCTAGAAGGAAATTTAAAAAAAAATTTTTTTAAATTGATTTCAAAGAGGAAGGGAAAGGGAGAGAGAGAGAGAAACATCAATGATGAGAGAGAATCATTGATCGGCTGCCCCCTGCACACCCCCTACTGGGGATTGAGCCAGCAACCCGGGCATGTGGCCTTCATCAGAATCGAACCCGGGCTGCAGGCCAATGCTCTATCCACTGAACCAAATCAGCTAGGGCTAAAGGAAATATTAATGCTGGTTATTCCTAGGCCAGATTATAAGGCCATTTTATTTTGTTCGTTAAACTTCCCATGTTTTCCAAATATACCATTTTCTAATTAGAAGTGAATAATGATTATTCTCTAAGTTCCACTTTCTTCTCAGCTAGGTTACCCAAGCTAAATTAACTTATGAGAGGAGAGGGAGAGGAGAGGGAGAGGGGAGGGAAGGGGAGAGACATCAATTTGTTGTTCCAACTATTTATGCATTCATTTGTTGATTCTTTTTTTAAATATAAATTTTTTAAAATTAATTTTGAGAGAGAGAGAGAAAAAAAAAACATTGATTTGTTGTTCTAGTTATTTATGCATTCAATGGTTGATTCTTATATGTGCTCTGACCGGAGATTGAACCTGCAACCTTGGCATATCAGGATGACTCTCTAACCAACTTAGCTACTTGGCCAGGGCCTCTTCCTGTTACTTTAAAAAGTCGTATGAGGAAGTAGTGCTATTTACCTTCAATAGCATGTCGTTTTCTCTTTCTTGTTACTGGCAGATCTTCTTTGCTGTCATCTTGCTTTCCATCTGAGGTGTCATTGTGCCCTTCTTCCTCCTCATCTGAGTATTGATTCAGGGCATCTACCAACTCCAGGAAAACAGCATCACTAATCAGGACAGATCCAGGAATCATCTCTGAAACATAAGGATTAAATGGGTGAACAGTGGTTGTTTCATATTCCATTAGACCTCCTAAGAAGGTTTTGTTGTATTCACTCCTGAGGCCCAGGTAGATAACGTGTACATTTTTATATGGACTACAGGGGATTACAATAATTTGATTGGCTCTTACAACTGCAACAGTTCAGCTGACTAGTGGAAAATCCAGTTACAAGTTTTATTCTTACTGGAGTACTTCCTTTCCACAGTCACAGGTCAACCTGTATTTATGGTCCAAAATCTCACAGAAATGTGCAAACAATAAAAATGGGACAGAAAAAAAATGATAAAAATATACTTGGTTTTTCTGCTAACTGGTCAGTAGTGACTTCTTTGAATAAAAATATAGCATTTTTTCTTTCTAAAATCATACCATAGGGGGTTATACTACATCTTAGGAGAAAGTCTTTGGACACTAGAGGGCGCAGTGGATAAATGCATTTCAACAGCATCATAACACCCACAATTGTCAAAAGAGCAGGTGAGGCTATTGGTTTGCAAATCCATGGGGAGTCTCTCCCTATCATCCCAGTTCTTATACACTCACAGCCTTTTTTAAAACTACTTCTAAAACTACAACTAAATCCAAATGGCCTTCTTTTAGGAAAGTTAGGATATTATAACCAATTTCTGAGAGATACAGGGGATATCTGGATCAAAACTTCTAAAATCAAACTTATTTGTACACTGAACTTTCTCTCTTGTCACTGATTACTATATGATCCTTTTATGTCCAAACTCCTTTTAAAATTTAACTGGAAATTTTTAATATAAAATTTCTACTTTCAGCCATGTGATTACACTGCAATATTCTTCAGTGTGTACACCAGGGGTCCTCAAACTACGGCCCGCGGGCCACATGCAAATACAAATACTGTATTTGTTCCTGTTTTGTTTTTTTACTTCAAAATAAGATATGTGCAGTGTGCATAGGAATTTGTTCATAGTTGTTTTTTTTTTAAACTATAGTCCGGCCCTCCAACGGTCTGAGGGACAGTGAACTGGCCCCCTGTTTAAAAAGTTTGAGGACCCTGGTGTACACCGTAAGGCAGGAGATAAGAGGAAGATGATGGACCAAAGAAGAGGCACCATTCTAACAGTTTTCTCCCGAAGTGCCCAGCACCACTACCTTCTTCACCGTGTACTTTCCCATCGTAGTTATTGATCAGCTCTTCAATGAACGTCTCATCTTCTTCTTTCACCTCATCTCCCATGTAGGGAATATTGCACAAAACTGTCTCATCTTCTACCTGAAATCAAACCAGATGTGATTTCTTCCATGAATCCACTATACACCTCCTCTTTTCTGTTTAATGAAATATTTGCTGAGACTTTTTTGCTACTTCAATCTCCTGAAAATGACTTTGGTCACAGTGGCCTGAGTTTAAAAACCTGGATATTTTGTTTTGTCAACAAAACCTCAAATGAAGAGGGCAATGCTACTTTTAGGGGGGAAAAAAGTAAGTTTAACTACAGGAGGATATTAACTACCAAATGTTTTGCATGATACTAATAAAGATATTTCCACTAACACCTAAAATTTGGTAGTACATTTGTTTTTCAGTGATTCATCATCTCTTTTTATTCAGTAAACATTATTGTGAAATAGGTATGAATATCACCTAAACAACAGTTTAAAAAGTCTTCAATTCTAATTCTTCTTGTACATACAGATTAAATGAGATGGAAGGCTTGCAAAAATACAATCTGCAATATAACTAGAATATTTAGAACAGAAACTGGGCAATCATGAATTTTTGGATATTCTATTATATACTCTAAGACTAACCACTCTGATAATCATAATAACAAATATGATTATAATTCATGTCACTTGCACTCAGTGGGAACCTAAAGTCAATCGTGGTTTATGAACTATAATATTTTCTGGTAATAAACAATACTAATGAATTTTTTCTTTTTTTGATTCAACAGAGAACACAGTCGTTCTTAAATCCTCAAGTATCAGAGTAAAACTACTCTGAAATTTAATTCTGAGGATTCCCTTCTGTGAACCCATATTCTATTCTGCTGAATTGTTATCTGTCACCAGGCAGATGATAAGCTATGGCAGTATTTAGAGAGGACTGCTTATCAGTACCACAAATAACCCTAGTAGGAGTTAGCATAAAGGCCCAGATAAAAGGATTGTGGATCCCTGTGCACCTCATTTATCTCAGTTGCTTTCATAGCCTCTTGACTTTAGAAGATTCAGAAAGGATTGAGCCATCAGCAGGGAACTGTCAACCTGCTTGAGCCTCAAGTGTCTGACTGAGACTGCATTTAATTGCACATGTTATAAAATTGGACAAGGTAGTAAGGGAAAACTGGAGTCCTGCCCAGTCTCACTCATTCAAAAAAATAAAAGAACCATCATCAGTGCAGAAGTATACTTCAGAGAGCACAATACCTACCAAGTTAGAGCAACTTGCAATATACTTTTTAGAGTAAGTAAATTACTCTAAAAGCATTCTGCCCTGAATGTCCAAGCTTTGTTACATATACTCTGACAATATTTACCTGAAGAGGAGTGCCAGCATATTAACATAAGAAAATCATAGTTTAAACAATTATCACATTGTTTTCAATACATACCATAAAGTTCTGCTGGAGAGGGGACCAGGAATACATAATGGGAACCAATGCAACTGTGTTCAGAGACCGCATTAACATATGTTGGCTTGCAAATCCCGGGAAAATGCTGTCAATGGTACACTGAAATATAAACAATGATATGGAGAGGGAAAGGCAAGCACACAACTCAGGAGAGAATTGGAGTTTCCTTCCAAAATGATCCCAGTAGCCTTCTAATTCTTTCAAATAAGCTGAGGGTTTCGTAACAGTCAGCTTCTAAAAGGAACCACTACACTATAAACCTGTGGAAAGTAGGAACTCTCTCTTATTCACCTTTGTATCCTCTACCGAATCCAGCACTTACTCAATGATGTTTATTTCAAATCCCACACTTGATGTTTATTTCAACCTAAAACTGTTGGTCTCCTTGGGCTGTACACAAGAGCAAAGGGCCTCTGAAAGTCCTAAGAGATGAGGAGGAAGATGAAGTTTTCCTGAAGACCTAAACGTTAAGGCAGCGGACATCAACTTAGCTGCACAGGTGATGGGGACAGTACAGGGGGAAGCAAAAGAAAGTATAGTCATATTTTGCTTTGGAAAATAAAATTACTCTCAATATACTACCTGATTTTTATATCTTAAAAATTATTATCTCTTTAGAAAACTAGTATGATTTGTAAATTTACAATAAGGGATATCCCTTTTATCAATATATTCCTGTCCATTATCCAAGGCATTCTTTTTTCCAATATCAAAATGCTGAAAGTGCCAAACAAGGCACAAAAAATGGTTGATTTGAAGCCTGCACACAGAACCCAGGAAAGTAGACAGCAAATGTCTTGTTTTTTTTCTATGAAAAACTCATGATTATGCTCATTAACTGAGAAGAACAATAGGCAAAAAGGTTCTTTAAGCTACAGATTTACCATTCCGGTTATTCAAAGTTTACTATAATAACTGTACCCATTATCTTTACTTATTTTCTAGTCACAAATACAAGTCCAAGGAAGAGAGGAAGGCTGAGCTTAGATACCCAGAAGTACCTTTTTGAGAAAAGGATGCCCACTCAGAGGCTTCATCAACTGAACAGGTTGAACACGAAGCTTCTTCCATTCTTCATTAAGGATTTGGGTTTTTTCTTGAACCTTTGCAAAATTTGCTACATATAGAGCCTAGCAAAGGCAAGAAAAAAGTAGTTAGGATTTCAAGAGAAGAGTTGAAAAATTCAACCCCTCCACAATGGATCAATATGTTAAAATACAGAACCTTTCACTTGGAAATTATTTTTTACCTTTGCACCCATATTTGCCTGAAGCCGTTTAAGTTGTCGAAGTCTCATGTATTCAGATTTAACCTTTCTTTTCCAATAAGTGATACATTTGGAAGTTGGGGCATTTGGTATATCCATTTTGCTGTAATCCAAGAGAGATAGAGATGAGAAATAGCATTTACAGCCTGGAAATGAAGCATTCCTCAAACTCAACCACGGTCAGTTAATACTTTCATTCCTATTACATTTTTTCATAAAAACATACACTCAACGAACCCAAAACTATGAGTTCAACAGGAAGTTTCAATTAAAAGATTTCATGTCTGCAATTCCTGATCTTATTACCACCCTAACCCCCAACTGAGTGGACACAGATGGAAGATGTTCTGCAGGGCAGGAGGGAGGCTGGGGATATGTTTAGCAGCCGCCTCCTCCCATACCTCAAGAAGTTATCTCACAGATATTTAGGAACTTGGATTACTTGGAAATTTTGAAGCCTACTCACTACAGTGATTAAGAGAAATGTTCAGCAAGAATTAAGTTAATATCCAAGAGGTGCATGGAAACATCCACACTATAAAACTGTACCTGCCAAATTATCTAAATCTACCACACCCTTAGCAATAAAGGGTGGACAGGACAACAGCATAGTTTCATCTCAAAGTCAACAGCAAGACATTTAGAAATATATAACATTGTAAATAACTTTTGTGTGTGTTTGAATAAAGAGTCACAGTTTTAAAGAAGTACTTATACGCTACCTACCTCAGAATGCAAGGGGAAGTGTCCAGTTTTACAATGTGCCTTCTGTTCTTCAGAGGAATGGTAAGACATAAAGGCAAAACAAATATTCAGCTTTTCAAAAGAGAATAGAAAGTTTTTAAGTCAGTGGAGCATATTTAGACCCTGATACATTCAGTAGGATGCTCTCCCATAACTATGAAGAGTTTGAGGTCGCTGCTACCATTATTTCTGCATGTAAGTCGGGTCTAAATAATACTTGATGCCATTGGGAAGGGTCCTTAAACTCTATCCTTCCAGTCATGTGCACAAATATATTCTCACAATTACCAAGTTTGCTATTTTGCTTTTCTGAACCAATTTCTAGGCTCAGCCTGCAGGCCCAGCAATTATTTTAGAGAAATAACAAATTTTGTGTGCATGTGAAAATTCAATAAAATCTACAGGAATGTTTTTACTCTATAGTAATAACTATTTAGGTTTCCTAGAGAACTAGTTTAATTCATTTCACCTAAAATTTTAAGTTTCTGAATATATTACAAGGAGCTATGAAGAGCCAAAATCTGAAACAGAAACTAAAGTTTCAGGCCTTGTTTTTTAAAATTTCTGGGGGGGGGGGGAAAAGGCTTTCTTTTGGAGTTTAATATCATAGTTCTCCTAATGGATCATTTTTAAATTACCTGCCTTTCCCCATAAGAATAGACAGCACAGATAAGAAAACAGCAAAATTTAACCCACTGTCACACATACACCACAATCAGATCATGATCATGTGATCTCATGCACATGGGCTTTGTTTCATTTGATGAACCAAATAGATTGGTATAATGCGATTAGAAATTTAGAGGATAAGTAAAGGAAGGAAGGCATAGCAAAACACAGATAGATTCACTGTGTTTACTAAAACAAAACCAAGTGATTAAGCTTGTAAAAACAGAATTCCCTGAGAGTTAATTGTTCTTTCTCTGGAAGAAAAAAATGAAACAACATAATCTAGGAATTTGAATCCAAGAGTGCTAAGATGATAGAATATAAAAAAATTAAGCTGACCTGAATTTCTTTCCTACAAATTGCCCCACCTCTCTTCCTCCTACATCTGTTAAATAGTTCTCATTCCTCTATGGAATGGGGTCAAAAGAGGGCCTCTTTTTGACTGATAAAACTATACATCACACTCACATGTAATATTAAGTAGTTGTTCACATACTGTCTGCCGAACAACGAATAGTCTACTCCGGGAAATGAAAAAATGGTTCAAATATAAGACAAAACTGCCTCCCTGAGAAACGTTAGGTTATCCTTATTGAGACGCAAATGACCCAAATGTTACATATCACAATTCAGTTAATCATCATAACCTCCTTAAAAAATGGGTTTTAATTGCAATTCCTTTCCCATTCTTTTTGGAACTCATTTCCCTTTTTGAAATAGTGAGCTCAGGGCAGTTTGCTGTATCCATTTGAAACTGGAGATCAGTAATTGAAAATAATATAATCCACAGTTGCTTGTGTGTGTGTGTGTGTGTGTGTGTGTGTGTGTGTGCGCGCGCGCGCACACACACACACACAGATTTCTTAGAGGAGATGGCCACAGAGAAGTATCAGTATTTTTATTAAAGAAAGGAGTTATAACTGACATGTAATATCCTACAGCCTGTCAAGAGAGTTGACAGTATACACATATACACGAAAATGCCATTATTTTAACCAACCATAATGTAAAATAAGCCACATTTCCTCCTTTTACAATAAAAATGATATTTGAATTTCATGTGACCGTGAAGTGACATTTATTTTGTTTTGCCTTTTCACGGGTCTTCAATGTTTCTAAAGTTTATTTGGCAGTCAGTCAGTCCCCACAGAGTGTATGAGGAAGATGAGACATACTATTTGGAACAGATTATATGATTAAAATAAACACCTGAAACACAGCCAGAAGACTGGTTCTCAAAGTATCTGGACACTAACCAACAACTATCACTTCAGATTGTTTTTTAAAGCAAACAAAACACTAAGCACTCCCTAGAGCAGATTTGGAAAAATAGGTTCATACATCTTGGGCAATGGGAATGGCACATCAAAAAATACCTTAGCCAAAACCGGTTTGGCTCGGTGGATAGAGCCTAGGCCTGCGGACTGAAGGGTCCCAGGTTCGATTCCGGTCGGGGGCATGTGCCTCGGTTGCGGGCACATCCCCAGTGGGAGGTGTGCAGGAGGCAGCTGGTCGATGTTTCTCTCTCATCGATGTTTCTAACTCTCTATCCCTCTCTCTTCCTCTCTGTAAAAAATCAATAAAAATATTTTTTAAAAAATACCTTATATTTCTACTACATCTGTTCTTTAGTTCTTAGACATGCAAAACAACATTTACATGTCAGTTAACTACTAAGCTACTACTTAGGAGCTTTTTATTATGTTAACTTATACACTGAAAATAAACTTCAAAACATGCGGTTTTGGTCAAGAAGTTTAAAAATGTCTTTATATAAATAATGCCAAAATTCAATATGATAAGCAACCCAATAAAAATGACAAAAGAAAAAAATCTGAGTAGATACTGCACCAAAAAAGATATAGAAATAGCAAAACAGCACACAAAAAGATGCTCAATACTATTAGTCATTAGAGAAATGCAAATCAAAACTACAGGGATGTACTATTACAACCCATTAAAATGGCTAAAATAAAAAAGATTGATCATATCAATTATTGGTAAGGATGTGGAGCAAACTGGTATCCTCATCATACATTGGTGGTGGAAATGCAAAATGGTACAGCCATTTTGGAAAACAGTTGGCCAGTTTAAAAAAAAATAAAGTTAAATATACACTTACCATATAACCTGACATACAATTTCTAATTATCCAAGATAAATGAAAATATTTGTCCCCACAAAGATCTGTACACAAATGTTCATAGCATCTTTATTCAGAATAGCCAGAAAGTGGAAACAAGACAAATATTTATGGATTTGCGAATGGATACAAAGTGTAGTATATACATACAACTGAATACTCCATAATAAAAAAGGAATGAACAGTTCCCATACATGCACAATACATCTCAACAACTTTATGCTAAGTGAAAGAAACACACACAAAAAATGATATTGTATACGACTCCACTTACATGACATTCTACTAGAATATTTCTAGAAAGGGCAAATCTAGAAAGTGACAGAGAGTAGATCAGTGGTTGTCAGGGGCTGGGGTTGGGGAAATCAATTAAAAGGAAAGGAGCATAGCCCTAGCGGGTTAGGCTCAATGGATAGAGCATCCGCCCACGGACTGAAGAGTCCCGGGTTTGATTCCTGTCAAGGGCACATACCTAGATTGCAGGCTCCATCTGGCCTTGATCACCCCTGGTTGGGTTGCAACCAATCCATGTGTCTCTCTCACCTCTCACATTGATGTTTCTCTCTTTCCCACTCCCTTCCTCTCCTCCCCCACCCCCCGCGAAAAAAAAAAGGGAAAGGAGCATAGCCCAGCTGGTATGGCTCAGTGGTTGAGCATTGACCCAGGAACCAAGAGGTCACGGTTTGATGTCCAGTCAGGGCACATGCCAGGATTGCAGGCTTACTCCCCAACAGAGGATGTGCAGGAGGAAGCCAATCAATGATTCTCCTCATCACTGATGTTTATAATCCTCTCTCCCTCTCTCTCTCTGAAGTCAATAAAAACATTTTTTTTTTAAGGAAAGGAGCACAAAGGCACTTTTTTGGGGATGATAAAAACGTTTTATAACTTGGTTGTGATGATGGTGATTTGACTATGTACTTTTATGAAACCTTGCTGTACTATATACATAAATGATTAATTTATTGTACATAAATTTTTCCCTCAATAATGCTGATTAAAGAAAAATAAATCTTTCTTGATGACCTATTAATCCAGCATTTCCTAGAGACTTACTATTAAAAATAGTAGGCAATTTCACCTTTTAAAAAAACTTTTTAAAAAAACCCAAACTCTTGAGTGACTTCAGAATGAATAATAGTAGAATGAGCAATAGTGGTTCAATAACTATTAAAAAAGTTACATGTATACTACTGTAAGATGTTAATAATACGGGAAATGGGATGTGGGTTATATGGGAACTCCCTGTAATATCTTTATAATTTTTTTGTAAATCTAAAACTGTTTTAAGAAAATAAGGTTTTTTTTAAAAAAAATTGATAATTGGAAATGTTAACTACCTTATTTACAAGTCAGACCGCTACAGGAAAAGAAAGCTATAAAAACTTGGAAATCTTTCCCCAGAAAATTGGGCCTCAATTTGCTTCAAAGGCTAAACCTAGAATGTAGTTTGTCACTAGTTGGAAATGGGAAAACATTACTGAAATATTTGGAGATAAAACATTTAAGGAACAATATCCTTAAACTCAGAGAGACTGAAATCAGAATATAAAAGTTCCAAACTATGAAATTCTTTCATCCACATAAAGGTGTCCATTTACAGAAGCTTATCTTAGGGGCAAGTTCAACGTCTTTACTACTTTCTCTTTTAGAACAAATAATTTTTGTTAATGCCTGGGTGAATTGCACTGTAGATGTTTAAATTTTCCATCTCATTCTTTCCTTTTCAGTTCAGTGGAGTTGAAACATAAACAATAGGGGTGAATCTACCTCTGCCAACAGCTCTAGTAAAGCATTATGAGTTATTCTGGTGATGACCAATTTCATCAACATTCCTGTTAAAATCAACTCTGTGGCTAGGTATATAATGATCAATCCTTCAAGTAAGATCTATTAAATACATCTTTAGTTTATACTCTCCCACTTCTCCAAGATATTTATATTTGTTATTAGTTTGAGGTTCTGGGCACCCTACACATAGAAAAAAAACCTTACTAATAGGAAGCTGTGAATTTTTTTCCTGAATTCTTATTTAAAATAAAATTATACCACTAATATTTTTTAGTATTGCTTTATTAAGAAAATAAGGTCATTTGCACTGGAGACAATGGAGATAAAAATCAAAGCAGGATTAATTTTTATGAGACCCAACAGATATACAACAATCTATATATATAAAAGCCTAATATGCAAATTGTCCCCACAGGAGTTCAACCCAGAGACCGAGCACTCACTATGATGTGTGCTGACCACCAGGGGGTGGCGTGGAACAAAGGAAGGCCCCGGTTGGCAGCCAGCAGCCAGGGAAGGGAGGCCCCGGCCGTCGGAAGGCCCTGATTGGCTCTGATTGGCCCTGATCGCTGGCCAGGCCTAGGGACCCTACCCGTGCATGAATTTCGTGCACTGGGCCTCTAGTGATTTATAATAGTTAAAGCAATCTCCTAACAGAATCAGCTCCATCTTGGCTGATTCTGTACTACACTAGCACAAAGTTTAATACTTAGTGATTAATACTTAATACTGCTCATTATCATTCAATAAAACACAACAGTTTTAGTTATTCCATTTTGAAACAAAGTATTAGGATAAGTGTGTCAGAAAACACAACACACCAGAAGCACTTAACTCCAATTATCCATTAAGTAATTCTTGACTTTTGGGTTTGGAGCACTGAAGTCCCAACTGACAGTTTGATGGATTGCAAAAGTATAAAAGAGTCCCAAACGCAATCTGAACAAATTTAAAAAGAAAAAAACAAACCAAAACTGGGACTTTCTAGAATGAAGGTATTCCCTAAGAGAAGTTTTTATTTTTTAAATCCTCCCCCTCAATCCTAATCTAACTGGTATAATTCTCTTCACCTTTCTCCACATGCCTTTTTTTTTCTTTAAACTACCCTATGTAGAAATGTAATGTGTGTTTTTTTGGCTTTGCTTTGTTAATCTTCACCAGAGGATATTTTTTCCATTGCTCTTTAGAGTGTGGGAGGAAAGGAGGGAGGAAGGTAAGAGGGGGGAAGGGAGGGAGGGAGGGAGAGAGGAATGGAGGGAGTGGAGAGGGGGAGAAAGAGGGAGGGAGAGGGGGGGATGTGAGAGACACATTGATTGACCGGGAATAGAACCCGGACTCTGTAACCACTGAGTACACCAGCCAGGGCTGGTGATGTGTTTTTAGTGTTGATGCCTCAAACATTTTTTTGGCAGTTGCTAGTTAACAAAGTAGAAATTTTTAAAACAGTCCAAGACAGGAAAAACATGTGCTACTTAATTAAATAAATTGTTACACGTTTCATATAAAGCATGAACAGGAACAAAAACTGTTACCCACAGGAAAAGGAAGCCAGATTTCAGATATCAAAAGTTAAATAGAAAAAATTAATATATTAAATACGATTTAAAAGGCATGTTAATTCAAAGGCAAGTAAGATAAGAGACACAAGTCCAACTACATTTTCTCCCCCTTTCCCTTCTCACGAAAGTGGTCTTGAGAGCAAAATTTCTTTTTTTAATCCTAGGCTCCTTATTCTAGAGCTGTTTCAAAGAGAAGTCAAATAATACCATAATGAAGAAGTAATTTCAACCTCAGCCGGTTTTAAAGCTGTGTTTTAGCATAAGGTCCATGACCGGCCTACAAATACTCTGCCAGTTAGCAGCAGAATTAGGATCCAGATCTCCAACTGCTAGCCCCAGAGGTCTGCCCACTATTTATGTATTCCACAAATATGTACTGAGCACCTACTGTGTGCCTGGCACTATTTTGGGTGCTTAGGGTTCATCAATGAATAAATCAGACAAACATCCCTGCCCTGGGAGAGTTAACACTGTGATGCACACACGCAATATAAACCTTGGCAATAATATTATTATTACATCTTTATAGATAATCCTTTCCTTTATTGTAATTGTGTTTACAAAAAAGTACTTATCTCTGAACACACACCTGCTTCTATGTAAGTAAGTAATCTCTGTTTCAATGACACAACATCCCAGCCCTGGGGATTCCAAGACTGAAAATAGCCAAGCTCTTACAGAACGTCTAACAGCACCTTCTCCGGCTGGAAACTTCATTCAATGCTGGTTTCCTAAACTTAAAAGCACCGGGTTGGGGGGGGATTTTTCTTTTCAAAGACGTGGAGGAACAGACCACACTTTCCATGCGGTCCTCCTACGCACGCAGTAGTAGCTCCTCCACCTCGGCCCCTTCTCTTACTCCTCTCGCGCTGGGCTCCGCGCCTAAGCTACTCCCTTTGCAATCTTACATTTCACCTCTAAAAGCCCGTTCTCAACAGTCCACCGGCGTCGCTGACATCCTTCCCTATCCCCTCCCCTCTCCCCGGCCCGACACAATGTCTCAGTTGTCACTGTTTTACCAAAATAAGTTTGTCCCACATTTCCTAACAGGCATGTCCCAAATACAACAAACACCTTGCTTTTTCGCTTCAAGGAACTTTCCCTCCTGCCGTGTGATCCCCGGGAGAATTCCGGGGGGGCAGGGACAGGCGGGAAACCAAATTTGGAGAGAAGCTGCCTCTCACTCGGGGCTGGGGCTGGGGAGGCGAGAGGCGCCCAGCCCCCAAACCGAAGGAGGCTTCTGCACCGGCTCCACCCCGAGTGAGCGCCCCCTTGTATTTTACACCTAGGACCTCGCCCACCTCACCCCGGCCCCGGCCCGGTTTTTCACCGCCACCCCTCCCGCAACACCTCTGGAGCTGCGGCCCGCTGTCTGGCCCTCCTCGTGCGCAGCCCCAGGTCTCGGGGAGCCCACCCCTCCAAGGGCCCCCACAGGTGCCACCCCCCACTCCCG
>NW_005367911.1:697438-701800 GCF_000412655.1 Myotis brandtii | reverse complement strand
CGGCGCCTGCGCACTGCGCCGCCCTCCCAGCAGGTCAGCTACCTGGGCTTCCTTCTGAACGCGTCTTTATTTGGCCCCAACACCTGTACTCTGGAGTCGAGGTGGCACAACCCCAGCCCGATGGTTTACAAAGTGGCATTATCAGGGGACAGGTTTTTGGGAAATCTCGAGGAGACACTAGTATCTTCTTGAACACCCTATCCAGCGGTTGCACCATCCCCTCGTCTCACTACATCATTTGAAGCCAATCTGGAACCCCTTCATACCAATCCCTCACACCTACCAATACCCCCAAACACCCGCTTACGGACATTATTTATTCCTGCTTTATTTACACCTGACTTCTCTATTTCTGTCAAAAGTTTTCCTAATCCCTTAGTTTCAAATTAGCCTGTATCAAAAAGTATCTCTTTAGAAGATAACTATAGGTTACAAAGGGAACTTTACAGGAGAGAAATTTAGCAGACATCACCTTAAAGTGACCAAAGTTAACATACTCTTTTTAGATTAGGCAATTCTCAATATGATGCAATGAGAAGGGCACAAAACCACATCTGTAGTATTTTTTAATATATATTTTTATTGATTTCAGAGAGGAAGGGAGAGAAAAAGAAACATCAATGATGAGAGAGAATCATTGATTGGCTGGCCCCTACTGGGGATTGGGCCCGCAACCCCAGCATGTGCCCTGACTGGGAATGGAACCATGACCTCCTGGTTCATAGGTCGATGCTCAACCACTGAGCACACTGGCTGGGTTGTAGTATTCTTGAAAAATGCATAAATTAAATCACAAGGATGTGTTAGAAAAATTCAAAATACAGAATAACTGGCCAGGATCTTCAAAAAATGTCAAGGCCATGCAAGAAAAAAAAAAAAAGGTGAGAAACTGTCCCAGATTGGAGGAGACTGATGAGACATGACAACTGAATGTAATGTGTGATCTGAAATTGAGTCCTGGTCCAGAGAAAGGACACAGTGGGACAATGAAATTAGAATACAGTCCATAAACTCGTTAATAGTATTTTATTCATCTTAATTCTTGGCTTTAGCAATTGTATTTCCTCAGCATTTGAGGAAGATGTCTGAAGGGCATACAGGAAGTCTCTACCTTTGCAACTCTTTTGTAAATCTGAAATTATTTCAAAACATAAAGTTAAAACAATTAAAACTTAAAATACAAAATAACATTATCTTAAATTTGTCTCCAAGTGTATAACTATAAAAGCTTGTAGTCTTTATTTTTTAAAATAATCTTCATAACAACTCTATGATGTAGGTAGGGAGGACTTTAGTTTTATGCATGAGACTATTCTGGCATAAAGGAGTTAAAAGACTTGCCTTACACTGATGAAAAATTGCTCTGTGAGGTCTTAAACTCAGGTCTCAGGATTCCCAATTTAGTATTTTTTTTTTTACTTTTATCAGAAACCTTGACTTTGCTGTTTTTCTCTTGCTTCTATCCAATTAACTACCAAATAAAGACAAAATTCCTTCATACTTGGTCATTTGCAATGATGTTCCTTTCCATTCCCAATACCTTCTAGATCAGTGCTTCTCAAACTTGACTCACATTGAAACAAATAACTGGGAACTTTAATAGCTGATGCCTATCTCCCACCTCCAGAGAGTCTGATTAATTGGTCTGAGGTAAGGTCTGGGCTTCACAAGTTCTAAGAGCATCCCAGGGGATTCCACTGTGTGACCAAGTTTGAGAACCATTACACTACAGAAAAAATTGTTTAGCCCTGGCCAGTTTAGCCCTAGCCTGATAGAGCGTCGGCCTACAGCCTGAAGGGTCCTGGGTTCGATTCCAGTCAAGGGCACATGCCCAGGTTGCAGGCTCAATCCCTAGTGGAGGGTTGGGGGTGCAGGAGACAGCTGATCAATGATTGTCTCTCATCATTGATGTTTCTATCTCTCTCTCCCTCTCCCTTTCTCTCTAAAATCAATAAAAATATATATTTTTAAATTGTTTAGCCCTAGCAGGTTTGGCTCAGTGGATAGAGCCAGCCCGCAGACTGAAGGGTCCCAGGTTTGATTCTGATCAAGGGCACATACCTCAGTTGCGGCTCAATCCCTGGCCTTGGTCAGGGTGCATGTGCAATGTTTCTCTCTCACATCCATATTTCTCTTTCTTTGTCTCTCCCTCTCCCATCCACCTCTCTAAAAATCAATGGAAAAACATCCTCAGATGAGGATTAAACAATTTTTTTGTTAAAAAAAAAGTGGGTTATCTAAGGAGAGATGTTTAGAAAATCGGATTGTCAGGACTGATACTGGAGAGGAAGGAATTTAGGAGCCATCAACATATGGATGGTAACTAACATCATGGGAGTGGACACATTGCTTTAGGAGAGTCTGCCAAGGAGATACAAAGAAATTTTGCAATAACAAAGAAAATATGGTTACAGAAATATTTTGAGGTTGGAAAAGAAGGAAGGTGAGGGAATTTATGTCAAAGTTGTAGGTCAGAGTTCTGCAGCACAGCTCAAGTTCCACCTCCTCATTAAGCCTTCCAGCCCTCCTGGATCTCTCCTGCTGCAACTCCAGTACCACTTTTAAAAAATATTTTTTAATTGATTTTTTTTTTAGAGAGAGAGAGGAAAGGAGAGGGAGAGAGAAAGAAAAACATCGATGTGAGAGTGGAACATCATGTGAGAGCAGAGCATCGGCTGCACACCCCACACCGGGGATCAATCCCTAAACCCAGGCCTGTGCCCAACCCAAAATTGAACCAGCAACCTTTTGATGCACTGGAGGACACCCAACAAGTTGAGCCACACTGGCCAGGGCTCCAGTATCACTTTTATACTCACTATCTCACTGTGTATCTTTTTCATATCCACAACGATACTTGGCCTAGGACTAAACCCAGGGTTTAGTAATCCTTGTTCACTGGAGGATTATAAAAACAACTTTCCACATCACCAACAAGCATGGGGTTCTTGGGGAAAATTTGTCTGCCAATTGGTTCCTCCTCATTGTGATGGAAGAGAATTTTCCCCGAGACCAGCCTCTTTCTTAGCTGACTGTGGTTCATGAGAAACTATCAGCCAATCTTTGTTTGGCCCACTCTTCTTTTACAACTTTTTCTTTTCCAACCCTTCAGGTCTTTGTCCTATAAATTCGTGGAAAAACTGTTGGCAAGTGGTCAGCAATTGGACCTTTGAAAAACAGTACCATTACCCCTGCCCCACTCCTCCCAGCCCCACCCCCAGGCAGTGAATAAGAAAAAGGAATAACTGTGTCACTCCTGGCTTCTAGTTGCTCATCTTGCTCTTAAGTTGGAGGCCTTTGGGGCTGAAAGAAATTGGACAAAGTGTGCTGAGTAGCCTAATAGAGTGATTCTTTTTCTGAAAAGTCCCTATTGCGGAAAAATAAAATTATGTGTTTAATTTCTGAAACCTGATGCCTGATTTGCCTTGGAAGCCATTCTCCTGGGCTTGGCCGAGAGTCCGGCAACACTACTACACTGATTAATACCAGCTCAACTTGCTCCCTGGAGAAGAAGAGCATTATTTACTTGACCGTTTTCTTAAATCCTTTTTAATTTATGTGTATTTTAGCACGCTCTTATTGGCTTCAACATGATGTAACTCTGACTACTGGCCCCAGTGAAGCCTTAGAAAAGACTGTTCTGCTCTGTGCACTCACATCCCCATCACAAAACAAGATTTTGTCCTACCCAGTGATTAGAAACAATAGGTCACGTTCTGTTCCTTCTGGGGTGGGCAGGTTCTAAGTATACTTTTGTGCCCTGCTGGTCTTCAGGCCACTGATAGAAAGGGAAGGAGGTGATGTTTCCCAGAATTCAAAAAGAACTGTCTGCACTATTCTTTCCTCCCTCGAAACCTTCCTCCCTTCCTTCCAGCCCCCTTTGGATAGTGACCCCTTGACTCATTCCGCCCCTCCCTTGCAAAGCCCACAGGGATATCAGATAGCATTTCTCGGAGGGGATGCAAAGGACTAAGGAAAGGTTGGGCCCCAGACAGTCCCTGACAGGGAAGTGTAAACACAGCTGTGGAGATGGGAGCAAACCGTCCTCCCTCCCCCAGTTCCCACCCAGAAGCAGGGAAAGGCCACCCTGCTGTGGGGAAATAAACAACAAAACAAAGCAAAGCACAATCTAAAAGCCTACATGAAGGTCACCAGAAATGGGGCTGCTGCCCAGGCCTTGGTGGGGCCAGCTTCAGTGCCAGACCCCTCCCTGCACACTTAGAGGCAAAGGCAGCTCCAAAGCCAGTGGAGGCCTGGACATTACTGAGCCTGGAAGCCTGGCTCTGTTTTTTTTTTTTTAATATATTTTATTGATTTTTTTTTACAGAGAGGAAGGGAGAGGGATAGAGAGTTAGAAACATC
>NW_005367911.1:688564-697423 GCF_000412655.1 Myotis brandtii | reverse complement strand
CTATCAGCTGCCTCCTGCACGCCCCCCAGTGGGGACGTGCCCGCAACCCAGGTACATGCCCTTGACCGGAATCAAACCTGGGATCCTTCAGTCCTCAGGCCTAAGCTCCATCCACTGAGCCAAACCGGTTCGGCCTGGCTCCGTTTTTGAAGCTGCTCCTCTCCCGGACACTTTGTCCTCGGATCTCAAAAACCTAGCTTTCCACCCCCAGGTACTTAGCTCCTGACCCCTCGTTGCTTAGCGATCATAATAACGCATTCAATTCAGCAAGTAAGAACAGGTCCACAAGAAACCATTGTGGCTGTTATAAGTTTAAACTCTGAGCCTCCAAGCCAAAATATTAGAAAGGGCCTCCTTAGCCGTCGTTAATTACAAAATAAATTATTCCAGTAGGAAGGAACTTTCTCTTTGGGGGATTAGTTAGGTGGGATCTATGCCCTGTTTTGCACACACTCTCAAAGATCCAACCCCACAGCTAGGGTGGTGCTGCCCATTCTCCCTCTCTCAGCAGAGTTAATGGCCGGGCCTTGATCCCACAGGACACGCCTTTGGCACAGCACTGCCTGGGAAGTCGCCCTGATTGGGTGGATAGCTAATGAGCTGTGCTTCCTTTCTGGCCATCAGGCTCCTCAACTATAAAACTGCAGAACTAGAAAAATAATAATAGCCTTCAAATACTGATAATTCATTAGGTGCCATACTAAGTGCTTTACAATGGGTCATCTCATTTCATATGAAGTCAGTAAGAGTCTCATCCTCATTTTTACAGCTGAGAAAACTAGGGCTTAAAGGGATTTTGGAACTTGTCCCAAATCACCCAGTTGTTAAGTGGCGTGGCCAGGATTTGAGCCCAGTCATTCTGACCCCTAAACCCATGCTCTGAACCACTTCACTCTACCTCTTCCTTCTTTCTGAGGTCTTCTAGCTCTGACATCATGATTCTGGACTCTCTCCATGGCTTTCTGCTCTCACCAGTGGCTCCAGAAAGAGAAATGTGTTTGGGACTCGTCTCTGCAAGTCCAGAGAAAAGCAACTCCTGAAAGGCAGGGGCTCCTTACTTCCTCTGTACTGGAGATGCCAATCAAAGTTGGACACTCCATATCAGCAGCGAACAGCCTGTGTGGAAGACAAACAAATCCTAGCCAGACAGGAAAAGGGAGTGCCCCTTGGTTCTCTGACTTCCCCTGCTCTCTTCCCTGGCTTATCAGCAGGGTCCCATACTTCTGATGATTTGGCCCTTTGAACCCCACGGTGGCTAGGATGGGATAGCAGGCTACGAAAACACTGGAAGGCTATGAAACTGGAAGGATCCCAGAATATCTTCGAAATATAGTTGTCATAACTGCATGTGTTATATACATCATGATAGTGTGAACTCCGAAAAAAAAAAAACGACACCTACTAATTAACTCCTGGTAGTTAATTGGGCTCAAATGAAAAAAGCAGAACCAAAAAGAAAGAAAGAGAGAGAGAGAGAGAGAGAAGGAAGGAAGGAAGGAAGGAAGGAAGGAAGGAAGGAAGAAGGAAAGAAAGAAACCCAGAGCCTAGCAGCCATTTCTGCACAGGGCCCTCTGTGCTAAACTGCCTGCATGATGTTTCTGCCAGCTGAGCCAACCCTTACCGGTACAAAGGTTTCCTGAAGTCCTATTCCAATCAATAGGACTGAGGCTTTCCCCATCCAAGTGGAGCTCTGATCAATCAGAATGGCTCTATTCTGACCACTCAGGACAGTGCCTTTGGACCAATCAAACTGTGAGGACTTGGCATCCTCATTTGCATGAGGAGAAACCAATCAGGGACCAGCGGCCAGGACTTCTGCCTCTACAAACCAGCTCCCCTCTGGCTCGATATAGCACTTCCCATGGAAGACTGCTTCTTCTTGGCTAAAGCTGAGCAGACCCGTGGAGTGGGGCTGCTTAGCTGAAGAGGGACCTGGCCCCAGGGCCACCTGGCCCCTGGGCAGCCTCACTGTGGAGATATATTATTGTTGAGCCTGTTGAGCCATTTGCATTAAGTAAAGTTTCCTTCTTCAATGAAGCCCAATTGAAGAGTCCTGTTGGTGTTGAGTTGGAGCCAGCACCAGGTTGATAATAGTTAACTGCCATTTATCACACGCTTACCAGCTCCAGGCATTGGACCAAATGCTTTACATGAATTATCGCTACTGCTCAGTGAGAAGCACACTAGTAGCCCCATTTTTGCAGATAAGAAAGCAAGTTCAGAGAAGTTAAGTAATTGCACAAGGTCACATACAGATAAATCAGTGATGGTGCTAGGATTCAAACTCAAGTTGTTCTGACTCTGTTGTGTATGCTTTTAACCACTAAGCCAATAGGAATAATAATAATATACATTGACTATGGGCCAAGTGCTTTGAATCTTATCATTTATAGATATTATTACCCTCATTTTAGAGACGAGGAAAGTATTGCCTTGTTTAGTACTTCTTATGCTCACATTACAAACACTACACATGTTAAAACACACATAAACTATTAGTGTCATATTTGCTTAACATATATTGGATCCTTGTTAAGATCTAGAAAAATGATTGTTTCATAATGTCATGAACTTTTTCCATTGTCCATCTAATGCAGTGATTTTCAACCTTTTTCATCTTATGGCACACATAAACTAATTACTAAAATTCTGCAGCACACCAAAAATATATTTTTTTGCCAATCTGACAAATAAAGGTATAATTTTAATTGATTTACAAAAAAAATAATAATAGTAATTACTTATCCTTTTTGTTCCAAAGTGACTTTTTAAAAAAAAAATCAGGCTCCTATACTTTTATATAAGGATTTCTGGTAACAAGAATTAACCAATCTTCCCTAGCTGGTTTGGCTCAGTGGATAGAGCATCGGCCTGCAGATTGAAGGGTCCCAGGTTCGATTCTGGTCAAGGGCACATGCCCAGGTTTCGGGCTCGATCCCCAGTGTGGGGCACGCAGGAGGCAGCGGATCAATGGTTCTCTCCCATCATTGATGTTTCTATCTCTCTCTCTCCCTTCCTCTCTGAAATCAATAAAAGTAAAAATATTTTTTTAAAAAAATTAATCAATCAGATGCAACCTTATTATGCAATGTGACTAATAAGATGCAACTCTATTATATGACCTATATATTTATGGTTCAAGACAGCACATTTACAACTGACAGCTATTGTCATTTTTTAATCTAAGGGAAAAGAGGTCAGTGCCCCTGACTAAATAGTCATATACTAGTATTGCATGTTTTTTGTTTTTAGGAGGTTGTGTTTTTTAAATCCTCACCTGTGGATATTTTTTCTATTGATTTTTAGAGAGAGTGGAAGAGAGGGATTGGAGAGATAGAGAGAAGCATCGATGTGAGAGAGACACATAGATTAGTTGCCTTCTGCACACCCCAATGGTGCCAGGGGTTGAACCTACAACCCAGGTACATGCCCTTGACTGGGAAGTGAACCTGTGACCGGTTGGTGGGCGTAGGCTGACATTCTAACCACTAGCCAGGGCAGGTATTGCATGTTTTAAAAATTCTTTTCTTTTTAATGTCTAGGTTCACTAAATTTATTTTTTTAATTCTACAACATTTCGTACAAAAGAGCATTACATTCTGCACACTGCTCTGAATAGATGCCAGGGACATATGAACAATTGTTACTTTTCCTCCCTGTCCCCTCTCCCTTCCCAAATGTTGCAGGGACCACAAAACAAAGCATTCACAATAATTACATAAGGAAAAGTTCGCTTTTTAAGCACGAACAATGAACAAAAATTAAAATGAACTCACTCTGCTGCTGTTTCAAAATTTCGATGTTAGTTTTTGCACCTCCCACCCCCTGACCCTGGTTTGTAAGGAACTGAAACATTACATCTGGTGAACAGCAAAGATTTGACTACACCTCAAATGCGGAACATCTATGAAGCAGAGGAATGATGGCTTTTTAAACAGAAGCAGATTAAAACTATATATGCAGGACTCCATCAGTTCTTCACTAGTCTTAGGAAAACGTTCCAGAATACTGCTTCACACTGTTCTGCAGCAACAAATACCAGTACTGTGTTCTGTATCCGGTCCTGTGATCCTATAATGGTAATAATCCAACCTTTGGACCCTTCCAAAGGCTCATCAATTTTATTTTCTTATTGATTTGAGAGAGAAAGAGAGGATGAAAGAGAGAGAAACATTGATTTGCTGTTCAACTTATTCATGCATTCATTGATTGCTTCTTGTATGTGCCCTGACCAGAGATGGAACCCACAACCTTAACATATTTGGATGACATTCTAGTCAACTGAGCTACGGGGCTAGGGTTAGCTTATCAATTTTGATCAGAGATCCTGACTCCTGATGAATTTGTTTAATCCTCTGACCATAAAGTTACATAATAGTCTAGCATAGGCAGTAAGTCCTGCTACTGAGATACCAACACGATTGTCAACATGGAGAATTTTTTTCTGATGAACTGCAAGCTCTGACTTTCTTTCTTTCTTTCTTTCTTTCTTTCTTTCTTTCTTTCTTTCTTTCTTTCTTTCTTTCTTAATATTTTATTGATTTTAGAGAGGAAGGGAGAGGGAGGGAAAGATAGAAACATCAATGATGAGAGAGAATCATTGATTGACTGCCTCCTGCACACCCAACACTGGGGATAGAGCCCACAACCAGGACAATTACTCTGACTCGGAAATGAACCATGACCTCCTGAATCATATAGGTCGATGCTAACTGCTGAGCCACTGTGCTTTCTTCAATGCAGCCAATACTGCACAGGGTTTTTTATTTCAGACCAACTGTGGTTGACCCTTGTTTGACAGCTTCCATTGCATATTCAGTTTGATGAATCCTGCCCTGAGGGCTCCAAACGGTGACATCACTGTCATACTGGTTGCGAAACATCATAACATGGTAACATGGTTTGGATGGGCCTGGCTGTCGGCTCCTGCAAAACTGTGGATTAAGGAGCCTGTGCGTGTCTTTTGATGGGAGACTCTGATATAAGAAAAATTATGATCTTTAGGCACTTTACCTATCGGGTTTCCCTCCATTAAGAATGACTCTGGGGAACAGAAGGGGGGGGCGTGGCTGGGTGGAAAAGGTGAACAGATTAAGCAAACAAAACAAAACAAAACACAACACAACAAAACTCATAGACACAGACATCAGCATAGTGATTACCAGAGAAAAGGGTGTTGGGAGGGAGTAGAAAAGGGTATAGGGGGATAAATGGTGCTAAAAGGAGACTTGACTTGGGGTGGTGAACACACAATACAATATACAGGTGATGTATTATAGAATTGTACGCTTGAAACCTATATAATTTTATTAACCAGTGTCACCTCAATAAATACAATTAAAGATAAATATTAATTAATTAATATTTTTAAAAATGAATGACTCTGTCAGTGGAATGAGGACAGCATTCCTGGAAAAGCTTGATTGTTGTCTGAGTGCTCTCTTGAAGTTCTTTAATTTTAGCACCTCTGACACCAAGAAGTCCTCCTGCCAGACTCTGATGAATCAACAGTCTCAATGCGAATTTAAAGTCGCTTCCGTTACAGTGCTGGTAGCTGAAGCATTCCACAGCATCAGATTCGAGCGGGAGCCGGCTGGTGGCAGTGGGTGAGGGCAACTGCAGGCCCTCTTCCAAGGTAGGGATGCTTTTTTTCAGAATGTCTCCAGTTGTTTCAGCATCAGCACTGACACTCAATATACGCTCGGGACCACTGCTGTCTGGGACCAAAACACTGGCCTTGTAGTCTGCACACAGAGCCTTCATACTCTTGCCTCCTTTTCAATCACTACCCCCGCATTCTTGCTCTCAAGCAGAATGCATAATTAAACCATCTCATCAGTGTTTTTAGGTCTTTTAAAACTGTGGTTGACCCTTGTTTGACAGCTTCCATTGCATATTCAGTTTGATGAATCCTGCCCTGAGGGCTCCAAACGGTGACATCACTGTCATACTGGTTGCGAAACATCATAACATGGTAACATGGTTTGGATGGGCCTGGCTGTCGGCTCCTGCAAAACTGTGGATTAAGGAGCCTGTGCCTGTCTTTTGATGGGAGACTCTGATATAAGAAAAATTATGATCTTTAGGCACTTTACCTATCGGGTTTCCCTCCATTAAGAATGACTCTGGGGAACAGAAGGGGGGGGCGTGGCTGGGTGGAAAAGGTGAACAGATTAAGCAAACAAAACAAAACAAAACACAACACAACAAAACTCATAGACACAGACATCAGCATAGTGATTACCAGAGAAAAGGGTGTTGGGAGGGAGTAGAAAAGGGTATAGGGGGATAAATGGTGCTAAAAGGAGACTTGACTTGGGGTGGTGAACACACAATACAATATACAGGTGATGTATTATAGAATTGTACGCTTGAAACCTATATAATTTTATTAACCAGTGTCACCTCAATAAATACAATTAAAGATAAATATTAATTAATTAATATTTTTAAAAATGAATGACTCTGTCAGTGGAATGAGGACAGCATTCCTGGAAAAGCTTGATTGTTGTCTGAGTGCTCTCTTGAAGTTCTTTAATTTTAGCACCTCTGACACCAAGAAGTCCTCCTGCCAGACTCTGATGAATCAACAGTCTCAATGCGAATTTAAAGTCGCTTCCGTTACAGTGCTGGTAGCTGAAGCATTCCACAGCATCAGATTCGAGCGGGAGCCGGCTGGTGGCAGTGGGTGAGGGCAACTGCAGGCCCTCTTCCAAGGTAGGGATGCTTTTTTTCAGAATGTCTCCAGTTGTTTCAGCATCAGCACTGACACTCAATATACGCTCGGGACCACTGCTGTCTGGGACCAAAACACTGGCCTTGTAGTCTGCACACAGAGCCTTCATACTCTTGCCTCCTTTTCAATCACTACCCCCGAATTCTTGCTCTCAAGCAGAATGCATAATTAAACCATCTCATCAGTGTTTTTAGGTCTTTTAAAAGCTTGTTCCTCTTCCATATCTTCTGCAGGGCGTTTACTAAATTCACCATTGGTTTGAGTGCTGGGGAAGGTTTCCTCTGCCTGTTCAGTTTCCATTTCCTGTACTTTGTGGACACACCAGTTGTGCAAGGCTTCCATGCTGCCTCAACTGGTCACAACTAGACAGAGAATTGAACCAGACTAGTTGAAAATCGCTGACCTAGAGCATTAAGGTCTTGGGGGAAAGGACGTGAAAAGCTATTGTCTGTAGGTGCAGCAGGCATAGTCAGAAGGGTTGTACTGAGTGGAGAAAGCTTTTTGTACCATGAGGAGCCTTGCCCTTCTGGCCACTCTTCCTCATCTCTTTTTATTTGGCTCTGTCTTGCACGTTGGCTAGGAGGTGGACTTCTATCAGGTACTGTGGAGATGAGGTAAAGTGCCAGGCTTCAGCATCAAGAAGACCAATGTATCGCCCTAACTGGTTTGGCTTGGTGGATAGAGCTTTGGCCTGTGGACTGAAGGGTCCCAGGTTTGATTCTGGACAAGGGCATGTACCTTGGTTGCGGGCACATCCCCAGTAGGAGGTGTGCAGGAAGCAGCTGATCGATGTTTCTAACTCTCTATCCCTCTCCCTTCCTCTCTGTAAAAAAATCAATAAAATATATTTTTTTTTAAAAAAAGAAGACCTCTGTATCAATATTAGTTGCATGACTTGGACAAGTAGCTTCTTTTCTGAGCCTTCATTTCCTCACCTGTAAAGTGGGTTACTGTTTAACAGAGTTGTGAGTTTTAAATGAAACATTTTGTATGAAACATGGAGCATACTGCCTGGCATTCCCATGTTATACAGCATCAAGCCTCCTGGAGTGCCGGGAGGGCATGGAAACGTACCTGGGGATGGTTTCACAGGACCATCACCCTAACCGGTTTGGCTCAGTGGATAGAGCGATACATAGTCCGGGAACGAGGAAGGGGAACAGCAATCCTGCATCTGGCATTTGGTCCTGACAGCAACCATGCGTCAGCCTCAGTGCTGAGGGATCAGGAGTGTTCTCAGCACTGCTGGGCGTGTGCTATGGTCACTTGGCTATGGTCCTCTTCAGTCACACTGAATGTTGTTCTTGTGAATCTGGCCTGGGTTCTTTTCGGAAAAACAGCCTCCACAATGTGATGTCATGGTCCAGCCTGGGTCAGGGAAGGAGGGGGAGTATGTTGTGTGCAGGATCTTATTTCTGGAGGGCTCAATCTGATCTCAGAAGAAACTCTATCCTCCTCCCTTCCTTTCAAGACCCAATACGGAATCGATACTCTGATTTTGAATGAGGGGGAAGTAATAAAATCCTGGTTAAGACATGAAACTTAGTATCAAGCGGTTCTGGGTTCGATAAATGGCAGCTACTATTAAGTCCTCGGCAGTTGATGTAGAATATAACTTGACCATTGTCTATGCGTTTTACAAACCTGAGAACCACAATTTTCTCTGATAACCATTTTTCCCTCTGAGAGGTGGTTAGGCTTCTCATACCAAGTGTGCCATCATTCTGGAGATGAGGAGGCTGGGGGAGAGAGGGAGTAATTGTGTCCCTATTCCTTTGTTTTCCCCTCCGTAGCTAGCTGGCTCCCTGGCTGTAGCCCTCCTGGTTCTTCTTGCTGCCTCCCTGCCCTCAAAGATGTTTGTCTCCACTCTCCAGCTTGGAAAGATCAGCACCACCCAGCCAAAACTTCTGGCTTCCTGGGTCCTGACTCTCCCCCACATTTTCTGTTCTTTTCTTTCTCTTTTGCAGACAGCTGGAGGAGAGGCCCACATGTGTGAATGTCTGTACCATAGAAACACTAATTCCAAGATGCTCCGAATAATTTCATTGTGCAGGAGGCCCCCGGTGCTTTTTACTTCCCCTTATGTTGTTCTGGATGTGTGTGTGTGTGGCGGGGGGGGGGGG
>NW_005367911.1:686217-688527 GCF_000412655.1 Myotis brandtii | reverse complement strand
GATTAGAAATGGCACTGCATCTAAGGACTGAGTCATCTCTGCCCCTGCTCCAGGCAGGATGGCCCTTCGCCTGTAATAAAAAGGGAAATACATATGACAGTAGGATCCTTGCCCAGGTCAGAAATCTCAGGTCAAAGTTCACTTAGAGGAGAACCTCATTCCTCTCTTCCCAACCACTAGGGATGTATATGGGGTAGGGACAGAGGAATAAGGGAGTGTATAGGGAACTTAAAGACCAGACTCCACTGGATATAAGAAGAAAAAAAAAGACTAAAAACAATACTATGCAACAGTTAAAAGAAAAGTGGCACATATACAAATGGCATCATGGAAAGATAACCAAGACATGTTATTAAGAAAAAAAAAAAAAGCCCTGGCCAGTTTTACTCAGTGGTTAGAGCGGCCCTCAGACCAAAGGGTTTTGGGTTCGATTCCTGGTCAAGAGCATCTACTTTGGTTGCAGGCTCGATCCCTGGTCGGGTGCATGTAGGAGGCAATCAACCAATGTGTCTCTCTTACATTGAGGTTTCTCTCTGTGTGTCTTTCCGCCACCCTTCCACTCTCTCTAAAAATCAATGGGAAAAAATATCCTCGGATGAGGATTAACAGAAAAAGAAAA
Organism: Myotis brandtii; assembly: GCF_000412655.1. Classification (NCBI taxonomy): domain Eukaryota; kingdom Metazoa; phylum Chordata; class Mammalia; order Chiroptera; family Vespertilionidae; genus Myotis; species Myotis brandtii. Next base: position 687,908 of record NW_005367911.1, on the reverse strand, counting down.
AGAAAAAAAATTACTGAACAACACGGATATTAAATCCTATTTATGCTTTTTTTTTTTTAAAAAGTATTTCTTTATTGATTTCAGAGAGGAAGGGAAAAGGAGAGAGAGAGATAGAAACATCAATGATGAGAGAGAATCATTGATTGGCTGCCTCCTGCATGCCCACACTGGGGATCGAACCCGAAACCCAGGCATGTGCCCTTGGCCGGAACCGAACCTGGGACCCTTCAGTCTGCAGGCTGATGCCCTATCCACTGGGCAAAGCTGGCTAGGGCTGCTTTTTATTTTTTAAGTGCAAAATATACGGGGAGGTGAGTGAGAAAGGAATGGGGTTATAAAGTTTTCTGTATTTAAATATTTTGTAACAGAGACTGAGCTGCAGACAGAATAGGAAACTCTGGCTTCAGTGTGATCTTGTTTTTCCAGTATTACCTGAACAACAGGGAGACTGGGTCCATGTCCTAAAGAGGTTTGACCTTTTGGGACAACATACTATCTGCTCAGCCCATCCTGCTCGGTTCTCCCCAGGCGACAAATACTCTCCACACTGAATCATGTCAAGAAACATTTCAAGGTGCTGATGACCCAGAAACCCAGTCCTATCCTTTCAGGGGTCCTTGAATTTGATGTCTCTCCTGTCTCCTGCTACCCCTCTGAAACGTTCCAAAACCAAGCTCTTCAGTCTGTGAGCCTTGAAGCCTTCTTAACCACCATGCTCTTTGGAATCTGGTGTCATCATTGCCTTTGGTAACGCTTGTGCAAGGCAATCATGGCAGTACCCCCCTTAAAGGGAGCAAGCTTGAATCTTCTTTTCATATTTTGACTCACTGCCAGGTTATTTAAATGATTTGAAAGAAAAAAAAATATATTTTGCAACAAGTATACACTTATGTATTACTTGCAATTAAAAATATATTTTATAGCAAAAATGATACATTTTAAAGCAGAAATGGGCTTAGAAAAGAAAGGTAAGGGATTCTAGGGATGGAAAATGGGACTTCCCATGAAAGAACTGTCCCTGATGAAGCTCTTCTCTGTCCCTTTGCCGCAGAACATGGGACTATCTCCTACGGCAACTTGGAAGATGAAGGCGAGGTCTCCAGTCTCCATTCAGCCCCAAAGGACCCTCATAGCTGACCCCAAGTTACCAGGATGCTCCCAGGGGTCAATGAAAACTTCCAAACATCTAACTGGTAAGAAAAAGTGGGAAGAGGAAAATCAGGAGGAGAAAAAAATTCCCAGATTCTGCAACGGAAGGGTTTGGACTTCCACATTCGGGAATGACTGCTACAAGTTCTCCTTTGGAGGTCTTCAATCCTGACGCAAGCTTAACCTCAACTCCAGGCGAAAAATCACACTTTCTGCCAAGTCACCTGTGTATTTCCTTTTAATTCTAGGGTCATTTTGTATTTGAAAATGTTGAGCTCCAAAGACATGGCCTTCCCAAGGTTATACAGCAAGACAGAGGCCTTCAGAATCTTAACCAATGTTAGTTTGTTTTTATCCATTATACCATGCTGCCCTATTAAAAACCCAACATTTACTTTTGACAAGTTTAATCTTGACCCCAACTCCGGTTCTAACCACAGTGGGCTCAGGTGCTTCTGACCCCAGCCCAGTGGAAATGGCTGGTTTTGCTTTCGCCCCTCCTTGCTCCCTAATTCCATCGTATCACTCAGAATTTCCCTCTT
>NW_005367911.1:684982-686147 GCF_000412655.1 Myotis brandtii | reverse complement strand
ATATGTATTTTTTAAGGGCAATCACAGGTGGGAGGGAAGGAATGGATGTTGTCCCTGGCCTGAAGTGGCTCTGAGGTGCCTGGCTTTTTTCTGCACCTTGCAGAGGATGACCCTCTGCAGGAGGGCTTTGGGGTTTATGCCTAGTAGGCCACCTCCCCTCTCCCGCTGAATGTCTTTCTAAAGCAACCTCTTGACCCCAGCCCTGGAGGAGGGCCACAGGTTATCAGTGGCCAGGATCCCAGAGCCTATGACCCTGAGATGAGGATTTTGAAGACAGATCATGAAAGATAATCTGTGTGAGGCAGGGATGAATAAATTTGGACAATAGCAGCAGCTGAGTCCAAGGGTCAGTGTCTGGGAGTAATTTAGGAAAGTTCAGTGCTGACAGCTGTGTCTGGAGTTGAACATCATAGCCGAGTCAGCTCCTGGGCTCCTCCACTGCTTCAGGCCAATGCAGCTCTGGCCCAGGACACAGAGACAGCTGTGGTGAGGCAGAAAGCAGGGCCCCCGGGGCCCAGATCACCATGCTCCTGCCAGCAGTGTGACCTTAGGCAAGTCCTTGGGAAAGGAAACTAGTGTCTACTTGAGTGCATGCAATGCCCTTTCACAAATGTCATCCTCGCTACAGCTGCTACAGCGTAGTGAAGAGGGTCATTTCACCAGGGGGGACGCTAGGAATGTGTGAAGGTAACTGAACTCATTCCAGGGGAGTGGAGCGATCGAATGGGACTCAGGGCTTCTGAACGCCAAGTTCTGGGCTCTTTCCCCTCCATGTACCCATCTCACGAATGAAGCCACACATCGTAGGTTCTGAACCCCGCCCTTCTCACAACCTTGGTCCTGAGAGTTGTGGCCACCTTCTGCCTGGCAATACAGTCATCTCACTCTTGCCCCTCTCCCCAATCCTGTTTGTGGGTCTAGGCCCCAGGGGGTCCCCCGAAGGGCGGGTATTGAGACTTTGGTTTCCCCTCTATCTCTATTCCCAGGCCTTCTACCCACTCCGGAGGGCCGGCTTTCTCCTCCCCGGTTTTGGCAGGCGGGCTGACATCCACGGGGATTCCAAGGGAAACTGGGAACAGAGTCCAGCTCCAGGCGCGCCTTCCCCGCCGCCCAGGACAGCCCTTCACCGCCGGCCTCAGCTGAGTTCCCAGCCCCTCCCTCGTCT
>NW_005367911.1:672572-684296 GCF_000412655.1 Myotis brandtii | reverse complement strand
CTGTGGGTGCGGACAGCGCTGTCCTGCGATCTGTCCGTAGCCCCACCTCGGTCAGGGCGCCGTGCAAGCTGCTTCCCACTTGGGGGAAACCGGGGCGGGGCCCCGGCGGAGAGATGGTGGAAGGTCTGGGGTGGCGAGAAGGAGAGGTGTTCGGGGTCCGAATGCCGGTGGGAAGGAGCTGGTCCCAGACCCTCTCCTCTGGCCACGGAGGCACCCCGAGGGCGCATCACGCCTCCTTCTCCTCGGGGATTGGCTCTGACTTCCCAGGGTCTTAGCCTCCGACTCACACCCACTGCCCAGACCCAACGATTCCACCTCCTCTCCCATGTCTGCCCACAGCCACCCTGAAGCTCCAGGGGTCCGTGGCTCAGCATCTGACCACCGCAGGCAGCCTGGAGTCCGAGGGTGAGTGGTCAGCAGCTGTGGAAGGTGTGCTGGGGCAGGAGGAGAGGCAAGTCCGTGGGGAGGGTTCCTTTCCCATAAGGCAGGCCCCCAAGCTGGCCACCTCACAGGGGGTGAGAAGACCCCAGAAAAAGGGGGATGCGGAAACTCCTGCCAGTCTGGGAAGGGCTGTGCGCGTGGAGGGCACCAGCATTGTCCCTCAGCCAGAAGGGTCTTGTTTGGGAAACGTTCTGAGGCTGTCCGGGCAGTGCCTCCGTTTAAAGACAAGGACAGGGACTCCTGAATGGAAGGACCTGGACCAGAGGGCTGGGAGGGAAGGGCGGGGGGTGGTCACTGTGCAGTCTTAGTGCCCACAGGGAAAATGGAGATGTACGATAAGAGCATTTCAAGTTGCTGGGAAGGCTACCAGGATGTTATGGAGGATATCAAAGAAGACTGGTGCGACTGGGCCATCATTAGCAGGTAGGGGCCAGGCTGGAGGGTGGTTTGGGCCAGGGGTGGGCGCCCTGCTCCTTGTGGGGGGGCCTTGAGAAAATGCGGGGCACTCCTCTCTGTGGGCCCAATCCCTCCCTCACGCTAGTCCTCTTCTGCCCGCAGGCCTTACAGCGACCTGCAGGAATGCTTGGAAATAGAAGCGGAACGCTTTGGCCTGGGCTTCCCCAATCCCTCGGCGGAACAGATCATCTTTAAGACTCACCAGACCCACTTTGCCAACTGCACCCTGGCGGAGACCACCTTCTCAGACCCCCCGGAGGATGTGCTCCTGGCCATGATCATAGCCCCCATCTGCCTCATCCCGTTCCTGGTCACCCTTGTGGTGTGGAAGAGTAAAGACAGCGAAGCCCGGGCCTAGGGTGGCATAAGTTTCTCAGCAGCCACCCCTCCCTTCCCTGCCACCCCCAGGTCTCCCTCCCCGTCTCCCTGCCCCCTTCTCTCGCCTCACTGCACACAGAGCCTGAGATTGGGGGAATGGAGCTGGGTAGGGTCATGGCACCAGTTCTGCAATTTTCAAAATAAAAGGTTTCTTTTGTACACCGTCCTCCTCCCTATCCCAGTGGGGCCTGTGTCCCTCACAGAACCTGTCATGTCCACAGGCCCCCAGCTCTGGGCAACAGAGCCGCAAGAATCTGATAGCCCCACTGTTTTGTTTACTTACCGGCCCCCACAGGCCTCCGCCGGCACCCCCCCTCCCCACCACCACCTGAAGGCTCCACTCCTACATTCCTCCCTCCCAAGGTGGAGCCTTTCCTGCCCCTATCCAAACCCAGCTGCAGGAAGCCTGCAGGAAAAGACTCCCTTCCGGTCTGGACAGCCGCTGGGGAGGTGTGGGGGGAGGGGCGAGGGAGGACTCTGGGCTGTGACTCCTACCAGAAGGAAGGGGGGCCAACCAGGAGTTCCGAATTTTCCCCTTTCATGTTTCAGTTCACTTCTAGAGACTTCGAACAGGAACTGTGATCTGACTAACTGGAGTCCACCCCTAAGGACCTCAGTCAGGATTGAGGGTAAAGGCAATGGGAGGATCTAGGTTCACCACAGGACTCCCCCTTCAGGTCCCTGGCCCTCATCCTACATGGTCCTGGACCCCGGGGGTGTGGCCTACAGCCTGGCTGCACACTGCCCCCTGGTGTCCACTAAACCAAAAAGCAGAAGATGGATGTGTGGTGGAAGAAGCTCAAAACAGGAGATTGGACCCTGAGGTCAGAGACCTGTCATCTCCATAGCAAACACTAGTTCTACCGGCTTCCTGAGTCAGACTTGGGCTCCGTTAAGACACTTTCCTACTGTCGACATAAGAAATGTCCAAACCTGTGGAGAATTTTAAAAAGAGTTTCTTTGAGGGGTGGTGGGGCTGGTTGGAGGTGGGCAAGAGGGGAGAAATGGGGGACATCTGTAATAGTGTGAACAATAAAAAATAAAGTTTAGCCCTGGCTGGTTTGGCTCAGTGGGTAGAGTGTCGGTCTGTGGATTGAAGGGTCCCGGGTTCGATTCCAGTCAAGGGCACATGCCCGAGTTGCAGGCTCGATCCCCGATGGGGGTGTGCGGGAGGATGATTCTCTCTCATCATTGATGTTTCCATCGCTCTCTCCCTCTCCCTTCCTCTCTGAAATCAATAAAAATGTATTTGAAAAAAAGATAAAATAAAAAATATATCTAAAAAATAAATAAATATAAAGTTTGATCAAGTTTATTTGAGCCAAAACTGACGGCATATACCAGCAGCAAGCTCTCAAATGCTCTGAAGAATAACAGTTTTGCAGTTTCTTTCATGCATTTGAAACTAAGGAGGGGATTTAAGGAAGATTATGTGAAGGTGGGAGACAGCAAGGTGAGGGTGGTTACATCTTAGAAGGAGGGGTTTGGAACGAGGCATTTTCAAAGGTGTGCTAACCTGGATGCACAAAAACAATGGGCCTGGCTTGCTTAAGGCAAGAAATTTATATGCCTAGGGTGTGACTACCCACCATGACCTCCCCAGTTAGGAATTTATGATTTATTACAGCATCGCTTTTTTATCCACACCACTTTCTGGGGACATATTTAGTCTCTGACTCAACATTTTGACATATGGACACTCTTGTAGGTCCCCTGGACAGTGAGGCGCAGTTCTCACCAGAGAACCTTCACCTCCAATTTTCCTTGGAACAAAGGTCATCAAAAATATCTAGAGAACAACTTTGCTTTCCATAAAGACACCTGTTTATTCCGTGTGGCACCTAAAGCCTCTTCAGGAACTTCCTTCACTCCTTGTTGAAATATCTGCCTCCCTGAGAATATACATATCCGTTTCCTAGACATGCCTGTCTATTCCATAGATACATACGTGTTTGCTTTCTGGAATGCATGTATTCATTCTCTGAGACACACTTCTCCTCTCAGGACGTATTTGTCTCTCTAGAGACACACCTGTTCCCTTGGACATTTTGAGTTTTCACCTGAGATAAATCTTTGCTGTTTTCATGAATGTATATGTCTCCTCCAAGGATATATCTATGCTTTTCTTGGCCCATATTTACCTTCATGCATTTTGCTAACATACATCAAAGGCATGTTGGTGTAAGACACTGTATGGTACATTGTTTTGAAAAAGGAAGTTAGCTAAGACTTGGTTTCTGCCCTCAATGGCCTTTATCTAGTAAGGGAGTGGACATGTGCAAATAAACAAAAACAATGGAGTGTGTGATGAAAGTCATGCAAAGAATACAAGCCAAATGTTTGTACGAGTGCAAAGGAAGGAAGGGTCACATCTAACAAAGGTGTGATCACAGGAGTTAAGATCACAGGAGGGTGATTGTAGAGTTGCTATATGAATTGACGGTAGGTGGAGTGCATTCCCCTAGAGGAGAGAGTAAAAAGGGAGATGAATTAGAAAACTATTGTAATAATACAGGCTTGAGAAAAATAGGACATGGACCAAAAGTGTGATGAATGGGGAAATGAAAAATAATTAAAAAGTAGGAGAGATGATTAAAAACAGGGGAGGGAATCAACAGGATTTGGATATGAAGTAGGTGACAGACAGAGAGACTAGAGCTGACTCAGGCTTTGAACCTGAGTTATTTGGACAATGATGGAAGTAAGAACAGAAAAGGGCCATTAACAGGAGTTAGCCTGAGGAAAAGGATATGCAATATGAGGTAACAATGGAACAAGCTGTAATATCCCACAGAGAGTTAGAAATGGGAGTGGTGATGGTGGTGGTAGAAAGAGGGTGGAGCTGGAAACACAGGTTTAAGAGTATTCTGCACAGAAATGTCATATAAATCCATGAGAGGGATGAAAGTTTTAAGAGAAGGTGTATTGAAAAGAAGACTGAAGTTGGGTTCTTAGGAAACACCCATAATTAAAGAATGGGGGGGGGAGACAAAGGGAAAGATCAGAGAGACAGTAGCAGACCAAGGATAAAGCAGTGCCCTGGAAGCAAAGGAGATGGTGCCCTTTGAAAAAACAGTATCAATTGCAAAGTTCATTCGTTCATTCAACAAATATTTGTTGGGTACTTCTGTGAACTAGGAATTGTGCACAATGAAGAATGGATTTTGGTGGGGAAGATGTTAGAGATCAGACAAGAAATTGAGAGAGTGGCAAAGTCAAGGACACTACATATTTTAAAATATATATATATTTATTGATTTTAGAGAGGAAGGGGGAGAGAGAGAGAGAGAGAGAGAGAGAGAGAAGGAGAGGGAGATTGAGAGAGAAATATGAATGATGAGAGAGAATCATTGACTGGCTGCTTCCCACACGCCCCTTAATAGGGATTGAGCCTGAAACCTGGGCATATGCCCGACCAAGAATTAAACTGTGAGGGCACTTGGGCTGTTTCCAGATACTGGCTATTGTAAATAACACTGTAATGAACATAAGGGTGCATATATTCTTTCGGATTAGGACACAACATAGGGATGACTTCAGCATATTTGTAGACTAGCAGAGAGGAGGCAGGGGAAAGGAGATGAGGGAAGGTGATGCATAGAGAAGTCCTGGAGGAAGTTGGAAAGGAGAGGCAAGAAGATACGCCAAAGGATTGGCCTTGTAAAGGAAGAGCAGCACTTCTTCCTTTGAGTCCAAAAGGAAGGAGTAAAAGAGAAGACTTTTTGAGAGACAAATCAAGTGTGTTGACAGATGGAGAGGGAAAGATTAATAAGTTCACATTCACGGCTGCAATCTCATAAAATAGAGGGGAAGGACATTCTGCAGAGAGGAGGAAAACGGGGACAGGTGACATGGCTTGATGAGTGGACAACTTTGAAGAGTTACCTTGAGCGATGTGACAGGGAGTCATTAAAAGACAAAGGGTTGGGAGCATTTGAGAGCTTGTTCCCCACCATATGTTGTCGGTTTGGTTCAAATAAACTCTTATTTAAAAAAAAAATACAACCCTGACCAGCATGGCTCAGTTGGTTAGAACGTCATCCTGTACACCAAAAGGTGGTGGGTTAGGTTCCCGGTCAGGGCACACACCCAGGTTGCAGGTTCAATCCCTGGTTAGGGTGTAAACTGATCGATATTTCTCTCACAAATCAGTGTTTCTCTCTCTCTCTCTCTCTCTCTCTCTCTCTCTCCCTCCCTCCCTCCCTCCCTCTAAAATAAATAAAAATACAAAGGGCCACTGGGCTGCACTGAGAGTCCAGTCATGAGGTTAGTCATGGAATCTGGGTCTCAGTCAGCATGTTCTGGTGATTTTTTTTCTAGGCATACTCCCCTGCCAAGGAGTGACACAAAAAGGGGGTGTGGGTGGGCAGGGACCAACAATCTGGTTTGGAAACTGACCAGCAGGTAGGTAGACAAGGGGACAGAATTGAGTAGTCTCTTCTAGGTAAGGAGTCACGACCTAAAGGGCTCTGGAGCTTGAGACTAGGAAGGTGAGAACGGGAGAGAGATCAGAGATGGATGGCTGTGGTCAAGGATGGCTGCTCTGAACCATGGAAGCAGAGCCGTTTCCAGCTACAAACGTGTTCCCACGGGTGCACAGGAGACTGAGGAAAGGTAGAGTCAAAGGACATAGGAATCGAAGAGATTGGGAAATGTGAGGTTTTTAACTTAAATGGCATTTGACACAAATGTCATTATTGAAAGAAGCCCAGCATAGTGGACACAATCCTAGGCTGGGAGCTGGGGACCTGGGGTTCTGCTTGCAGTTCTGAGAACAAACTATGCTGCTGTGAGGAAGTCACTGCCCTTCTCTGGGGTTGAGCCAGGCTTCTCTCAGGGACCTTCTGCTCTAAACGGAAAGGATTTTTAGGATAATGGCAAGGGACTGGCAGAAGAGGAAGAGCCCTCCCTAGACTGCTCGTCTCCCCCAACAAGGGTCCGGAACCTTTCTGCTGCGCTTTCTGCCAGGACGTGCGGAAGCGGAGACCGGAAGTCCCTCGCCGGGAGGTTCCGGGTTTCCTGGGCTACTACGATGGCGATGAGTTTCGAGTGGCCGTGGCAGTATCGCTTCCCGCCTTTCTTTACGTGAGGCTCAGCCCCCGCGAAGCCCCGCCGTGCCTCCCTGCCCTCCCCTGGCCCTGGACTGAGCCCCGACCCTGCACCTGGGGAGGGGGAGGAAGGACTCGGTCGCCACCACTCTCAGCCTCTCATTTTCTCCCCGAAACGCGCCTCCGGCGAGGGCTGCCTCGCGCCCTCTCACTCCCCGTAATTCTGCACCCCACCCCTTCACCCGGCAGGTTGCAGCCGAACGTGGACACTCGGCAGAAGCAGCTGGCCGCGTGGTGTTCGCTGGTCCTGTCCTTCTGCCGCCTGCACAAACAGGCCAGCATGACGGTGATGGAAGCTCAGGAGAGCCCGCTCTTCAACAACGTGAAGCTACAGCGTATCCTCCCTCAGCCTCGTCCACAGCCCCCACACCTGCACGTCCACACTTTCCCACATGCCCGGACTCCACAGACACACACCCTTCACCCACAGTAGTCAGGTTCCCATCCACACTGGCCGTGGGAAAGAGCGAGTCGATGGAGCTGGCATCCATTTCACGCCCAAATCCAAATGCAGCAGCAAACCCGCTGGTCCCAGGCAGCGATGGGTTCCCAGCTGTCATTCAGGTCGTAGAACCTCTGCCCCGAAGCCAAGTCCCCAGCTTTCCAACCTGAGCCCCTTGGACTCTGAGTTTCCTGTCCTGGTCATTGCGAGGCTCAAATTCAGGTACTACCTTTAGTAACTTTCTCTACCTGCTCCTATTCTCCCAGGAAGTAAGTGTCATTTGTTTTTGCTGCCTGATTCATGCCTAAAATATCTGTGCAGGAAGGAGAGCGGACAGAGGATGAGGAAACAGTACATTTCATTTTGTAAAGCTCTTCCTTTAAATTGGAATAGTTTGTCTTTATCTTCTTTCCCCCAGTGTCTAAGAAATGCCAATTTATTAGTATATCCCATTGGGGAACGGCACATATGAGTATGTGGGAGGGAGTGGTGGGGGGCAGGTGGTTCTCAGCATGCGACTGGCTCTGCGAATTTTTATTTTTGCCCCCCCCCCCCCCCCGTTTATTCCATTAATGTCAATCCCTTAACCTTAAACCAGGGAAGCTCCCCATGGAATCAATCCAGGTTGTATTAGAGGAACTGAGGAAGAAAGGTGGGTTCAATTCCTCAAATTTCTTATTTTTCCTCTTAGTTGGCTTTTCCTGAGGACAGATAAACACAAGACTTTTAATAGCTTTTCTCTCTCCCCTTGCTTGCAGCCCAGAGTTCTCGGTCCAGTAGACAGCCTGATCCCCTAGGTCCCTCCCCCATTGGTATACAAATTAAAATCTCTTCCTCTGTGCCCCGAGACCCAAAGAGACATAGAAGGAGAACAGGAGAACGAGTGCCTTGCAGACAGCAGTAGTAAAACAGATTTTGAATTTCTCTTTCTGAAAGCTGAGTCTCTTCTACTCTGTTCTTCCTTGGTATTGCCTCTTTGTCCCTTCTTAGAGCTGATGCTTTCATAAGTATCTGTGTTGCAGGGAACCTGGAGTGGTTGGATAAGAACAAGTCTAGCTTCCTGATCATGTGGCGGAGGCCAGAAGAATGGGGGAAACTCATCTATCAGTGGGTGAGACTATTCTGCTGCAATGACAAATACATGGCAAAGCAGATCTGTGTCTGTGCTCAGCAGATACCTGGTGTTCCCAGATCCAGACTGAGCGTAGTGGAAGGGGGCAGAAAGAGGAAGTCTAGGTCTTCCAGGCGAGATTCTGTCAGTGACTCAATGTCCATGGCTGCACAGAAGTCCCCTTTCTTTGCCTGTTGGATACCAGAGGCTACATGAGGCCATGTTTGGAGAATGCAGTACTGGGAACCACGAGTACTATTGTTGGCTGGAGCTTCTGGCCACAGGAGATAAATGGGGAAAGGAAGGGGGGAAAAAACACATGGGGCCGCTCCCCCACTGCACCCTTATGGGGCTGTCCACAATATGAATTCGATGTTCTGAACCAATGTGGGTGTGGGGACAGACTCTGTCTCCCAAATTCCTAGCCACCACCAGCTCTAAACATTCCCAAGAGAGAAAGGAGGGTAAGAAGCATCAACAACCCAAATATAACAAATACATACCACCCATTCCTGAACAGGAAAACAACCAGAATGAGAGGTCAATCCTCAGACACGTGAAGACCTGTGGTTTAGTGGTTCCAAATGTGTGTGTACACATATAAATATAGCACCTGTATGGCTTGTGGGTTTTAGCCACTTCTCTGCAGAGGTGACAACCCTGGTTTGAGACTGGGTACCATTCCTGGGTCAGAGAGGTGGAGCTGCCAGTTTACCTTCTCCCAAGAGATTCCTGGTCCTTATTCAATCCCCATTTTCTGTATCCATAGGTTTCCAGGAGTGGCCAGAACAACTCCGTGTTCACCCTGTATGAACTGACCAATGGGGAAGACACAGAGGATGAGGGTAATGCCTTTCTCTTCCCCCGGTTTTGCCATCTGAATCCTCTCTCCAGTCCTTGTTTAATTGACATTCAGATTTCCCACTTCTCTGCTTCTGAATTCTAAATACTACTTAGCCCATAGCCATTATTTTCATAAACCACCTGAATTCACATACAAAACACCCAAGTTTTGTTTGTGGGGGGTATGTGTATTTTTCTAGGAATAGAGTCCGTATTATCAGATTTTCAAGAGCATCTGTGACCCATGAAAAGTTAAGAATTAAGGGTGTAGCCACCAAATGAGGAACCAGGGCAGGAGATTAAGCTTGAAATCTCATTCCTTGCTGACTCAGGCTTTCTTTCACCCTTTATTCTCATAGAGGGCTCAAGCTTTGTGGGCCTTAGCTGAAGGGATTGGGCCAACACCCTCAGCCCTTTTAAATACTTTGTTTTCCAGCCAGGCAACGATTTGCATAGCGTTTGATTTGGGGGGAAGGAGATGCTTCCCCTTTCTGCCAGGTCCTGACTGCCCCAACAGAGTTTATATAGCTCTTGGCTCTTTCCCCCTGCTCTGCAGGCCTCTGCTTGCTACTCTCACCATCACCTATGACTTCAGTGCTGCAGCCTTGCCCAGCTCACCGCTCAGGCTGGGCAAAGCTGGAGGCTTCCTCAGAAAGCAAATTTTCTGACTTAAGAGCTGGGCCCCCGCAGGGGATGATGTGTGCAAGCCTGTCAGGGCTTGCCTCCTGCCTCACATCTCCCTGAAGTATAATGCCATATCTCCAGACACTCAGCTGGCCTTTGGCTCCCAGTCTTGTTCTTTTTATCTAGGAAAGGGCATATCTCTGTGCTGGACCTTAACAGTCTGCTGGCCAGATGTATGGCTATACTTCTTTGTGTTAGGACAGGTCCTCATGATGGGTACAGATGTGCAGCTAGGGTCAGTCAGGGACAGGGTCTTGACCTCTCTAGGCTTGATTGTCAAGGCCCCCTCTGGCTTGCAAGCAAATGGTGTCACTCTTGGGCATCAGACATATTTGGGGTGTACGTGGGGGTTGAATCTGATAGAAGAATCAAGAGTGGGAAAATTAGCATGAATACTCATTTTATGCTGACTAAAGCTTTCTTCCACCCCTTACTTTTTTTTAATTAAAAAAATACTGATTTTAGAGAGAGAAACCTTTATTTGTTGCTCCGCTTAGTTATGCATTCGTTAATTGCTTCTTGTATGTACCCTGACCGGAGATTGAAACCGTAACCTTGGCATATCAAGATGATACCGGAGGTAGGGCTTGGGCATTCCACCCCTTACTCTTCAGGTGTACCCAGGAAGGATGGGTGGCAGCTGCAGCAGTATGGATGGCATATGTATATCCTGGCCTTGTAAAGTCTCATCTTCCAGCTAGACTACTCTCCTCAGAGGCCTTGAACCCCAAGGACCTGAGTGTCCCTGACTGCCCCTATCTCCCTGTCCAGAGTTCCACGGGCTGGATGAGGCAACCTTACTACGGGCTCTGCAGGCCCTTCAGCAGGAGCACAAAGCAGAGATCATCACTATCAGCGATGGCCGAGGCGTCAAGTTCTTCTAGCAAGACCTGTCTCCCTTTACGCCTTACCTCCTACCCTTCCAGGGCTTTCAAAAGGAGACAGACCCAGTGTTCCCACAGACTGGATCTGTGACTCCCCCAGACTCAAAGGGCTTCAGTCCACTTACCCCATGTGTCTGTCCCTGGGATAGGGTGAGGCTGAGGCAGAGAGGAGATGTGCTTCTCCTTGCCCACCTCCTCTTCTGTCCTAGATTGTCCCTGAGCCAGGGTCTGTAAACCCAGCACTTTACATGTGTTCACATATGTAACTACACACACACACTCATGCCTATACAAGCTTCTGTCTCTCCCCACTCCCACCCCTGTAGCTGCTGTTGCCTCCCCTCTCAGGCTGGTGCTGGATCCTTCCGATAGTGGAAGCCCTGGCTGCAGGCAGCCTTCCAGGCAATATGAAGATAGGAGGCCCAAGAAGCGAGAGGCGGGTAGTGAGAGGTGGGGCCGGACAGTGATTTATGATATTAAAAAAGCTCAACCCCACTGCCTGCCTCTGATGTTACTACTGAATGGGCATGGGGAGGGCTGTGAAGTGTTAACCCCTGAGCGAATCCCAGCTTAGAAGAGGGGAGAGAAGGCCTATGGCCTTTGTAAATGGAAAGGTCCTCCAGTGTTGGCGGGCTCCAGTGAGCCTGTGGTTTTACATCTGCGGGATGGGCTGTGTGGGGGAGTGCTGATGGAACACAGCCTGGGGACAGACTGCTTTCTGTGTCTGAACTGGAGTAACTTAATGGCTTCCTTTCCTCACCTCCCCTATGAAAGTCCTGAACTCCCCTGAAGCCCCTCCCTCTGTCCATCTGCTCTGGGTGAGGTAGTTGAGGCCAAGGAGAGCTGAGGGGGAGTAAACCGGACATGGACTTTGGTTTATTGGAAACTTTGGCAAACAGAAGGGGGAGGAAGGAGAGCCCACACAGCAAAAACAGCCACTCTAATCAGGGCCAAGCTGCGGTCAAGGTAGGGAGGTGGAAGGGATGGGTGACCGGGTCCTGGGGTGCACACTCCCAGCCCTGTGCAGCGCGGAGGGATGGTGGCGGCGGAGAAAACCAGACCTTTCCATTGACCTCAGTATTGTCAGCCTAGTGCTACTCTGGACGGCTAGGAGGGGTGGCGCTACCTTATCTGGGGCGTGCAGGCCTGTGGTAGCCACCCCCCCTTTCTAGGGCCTGGGAGCTGAGGTCACGTTTCCTCTCCCTATCCAGCGTCATGCCCCCCACACCCCCACCAAACAGGTTTGCGCACTCTGAGTGCGGGAGGACACCCCACGGCCTCGCACCCAGCTCTCAGGAATGAGCCTGAAGGCGGGTGCGCGGGGCGGGGAGGGGTAGGGGAGAGGGATATCGGCCGGGGGGCGGGGCGAAGGCTGGG
>NW_005367911.1:670700-672261 GCF_000412655.1 Myotis brandtii | reverse complement strand
GCCCCTTCCTCGCCGGGCGCGTCGCTTCTCCGGGAAAGCTGAGCCCCGGCCGCGTTCTTCGCGTCTCAGCCGCCGAAGCTCAGTCGACTTGGGGCTACTGAGCTCTTGGTCCCAGGCAACCTCACCCGTTCCGGAGCCTCCCAATTCTCCGGACTCTGCTGGTCCCGACCCCGCAAGGAACCCACCGCCTAGCGCCGAAGAGCCCCCCGAGGGCACGTGGACTGGGGGAGCCCTGGTGAAGGCTGCAGACTCTGTGCGTCCGGAGCTCACGTGCGCCACTGGGAGCCCGGGGTCCCGGGAACCGCCAAGGGTCCCCGAAGCTGGGGCCCAGGAGCGGCGGCGGGAGCAAGAGGAAAAGGAGGACACAGAGACCCAGGCTGTGGCAACGTCCCCGGACGGCCGATACCTCAAGTTTGACATTGAGATTGGACGTGGTTCGTTCAAGACGGTGTATCGAGGGCTAGACACGGACACCACGGTGGAGGTGGCCTGGTGTGAGCTGCAGGTGCGGCCAGGTGGCACCTGGGGATGGCACCCTTTGGAGGTTTGGGGTTGGGAGACCCACAAGGGAGGGAGGGATTTTTCCAGTCAAATGACCAGACACCCCTACTCCCACTTGCTCTGACGATCCATGGATCTGGCTGATTCTGGGCTGCAGAAAGAGAAACTGAGGCAGGTGGTGTAAGTGGCTCCCCTGAAGGTTTGGATGTTTTCACTTGAAAGTCCCCATCCTCAACCCTGAGAGGTGGGAAGTAGGGTGGGAAATTGGGTAGAGAGCCATTTGAGGTATGAGAAGGTGGCTGGCCTCACTACTTCGCTGAAGTGGTCCCTCCCTCCCCCTAAGTCCTGAGACCTTCAGCGTGACTCTGGTCCTCCTGTTCCCTCTACCTGCATCTGTATAGGAAGTTGGGATGGTGGATGCCAGAAGGTGGGGCAGGGTCCTCTCCACTTCCAGAAGATTTCAGCTGTTGTGGCAGGATGGGACCCTCCCAGGCCCCTTCTGGACTTCACAGTTGGGGTAGGGAGAGACAAGGAGCTCAGCTCTGGCCCGAATCCAGTCCTCTCCTCATCCCATTGCCTACCTGGGCTCTCCTTCCCAGACCCAAAGGCGCTGAGCCCCACAGGCTTTAAGTTTGGGCCAGCAGCTGCAGATTCAGACTGGGGAACAGAGCCTGGGGGAAGGGTCCTTCCCGGAGCCCTGGCACTGAGTTTGCCCCTTGCTCCTGCCAGTGCCGCGCCCCAGGCTTTAGGCCAGGCTAGTAGAGGCGGCCAAACTGGGGTGGGGTGAGGGTGAAGGAGGGAGATGGGACAGCCATGGGGTAGGGAGCCGTCTCCTGGAACCTGGTCCTTGATCCTTACTTTCTTTCACTGTACCTCCTTCGGCAGCCCTCCCACCTCCTGTCTGGTTCTAGCAGTTGGCAGTTTCTGGAGCTAACCCCCTTGCTGGCCCCAATTCCCTGCTTGCCCGTCTGCCTGCCTGCTGCCCGCCTGCTGCCAGCCCCTGGGTGCCCCCTCCCGCCCCATGGCCTGCCCGGGCGGCCACAAAGGCGCTATTGAGCTC
>NW_005367911.1:667826-670338 GCF_000412655.1 Myotis brandtii | reverse complement strand
CCCACCCCACCCCCTCTCTGTGGGGGTTCCGGGCCAGATTTGACCTTGACCCCCATCCCCTACCCCACAGACTCGGAAACTGTCTCGAGCAGAGCGGCAGCGATTCTCCGAGGAGGTGGAGATGCTCAAGGGGCTACAGCACCCCAACATCGTCCGCTTCTATGACTCATGGAAGTCAGTGCTGAGGGGCCAGGTTTGCATCGTGCTGGTCACTGAACTCATGACGTCGGGCACGCTCAAGACGTGAGCTCTGTGGCCTGGTGGTAGTGGTTGGTGGGAGGGCTGGTGGTGGGCGGTCCCATTGCTTCTGGAACTTCTCCCAGGCTCCTCAAACTCTACATCCAGTCCAGCACCAGGCTCACTCTCTCTCACCCACCCCTCCTTTGTTTCTGCCATGGTGAATGGCAAGGTCCACTCAGCACTACGGCCAAAGCGTGGGTGCCTCCACAGATGCCTCTGCTCTGACCACCCTGTGCGTCCCCTTCCCCATCAGTCTGTCTTCAAGGTTTTCCTCCTATCTCCCCACTTGGCTTTCACTGCCCCATCTACACTCCCACCTCACAGCCACTGACCTCACTGGTCTGGAGACCTGCAGTCCCCTCAGAGGGCCTTCCCCCACTCTGCCCCTCTCCTGTCCACTCAGCCGCTCTCTTCCCCAAGCTATTCTATCTTCCTGCAGTCTGGGGTTCTCTCTCCATTGCAAATCTGACCTTATCACTCCCATTCTTAAAAACCCGTCAAGGTCTCCCACAGCCCTCAGGATAAAGTCCACAATTCATAACCTGCTCACAGTCCTTAGGATCCAGCCCCATCTTCAGCCTAAATTCCGGACACACCAAATTCCCAGCACCTCCTCCCACCCTGCTCTGCGGCTTGCTGTCTCCGTGCCTTTGAGCAGTGTCCCCTCTGCCTGGAAAGTCTCCATCCCTTCCCCTTTTCACCCTTGAACTCCTACTCATCCTTCAGATGCAACACAGTTATTTCCTTCTATGGAGCCCTCCCCCTGCAGCAGCAGTTAGTCATCCCTTCCTGTGCTTCCACAGCACCTTGGCCTCAGCCCTATAACCTCATGTCTACTGACCACACCTCCCGGCTCAGTTTCTCCCTGGCTCCCTGTGCAGACCTGGGCTAGGAGAATGCTGGCAGAAGATGCATAGACAGTGGTGCGGGTAGGGCTGGGAGAGCTTCCCAGTGAGGGCTCCCTCCCCCACCACAACCCTGGCTGTGTGCCCTGCGCAGATACCTGAGGCGGTTCCGTGAGATGAAGCCCCGAGTCCTTCAGCGCTGGAGCCGCCAAATCCTGCGGGGGCTTCACTTCCTACACTCCCGGGTACCCCCTATCCTGCACCGAGATCTCAAGTGTGACAACGTCTTTATCACTGGCCCTACGGGCTCCGTCAAGATTGGGGACCTGGGCCTGGCCACACTCAAGCGTGCCTCTTTTGCCAAGAGTGTCATTGGTGAGTCCCTCCAGGAGTCCTTGTCATTCCTCCCTGCCCCACGTCAGAAGAGAGCCTGGGGTCTCCCTTTCCCCCAGCTGGGTCCTTCAAGCTCCACAGAGTAAGAAAACCCTGGGGGAAACGGGGAGACCTGTGGCATCCCCTTTCCAGCTGCCCAGTGGCGGTGGGGAAGGGTTGCAGCTTGTGCTCCAGAACTGGAGAGCTGCCTGGCCTGTGCACATCCAAGGGGAGCAACAAAGCCAGAAAGGAGGCTCTGCAGCCGATGCCTGCTGTGAATCCTACAGGGACCCCGGAGTTCATGGCCCCGGAGATGTACGAGGAAAAGTACGATGAGGCCGTGGACGTGTACGCATTTGGCATGTGCATGCTGGAGATGGCTACCTCTGAGTACCCCTACTCCGAGTGCCAGAATGCCGCGCAAATCTACCGCAAGGTCACCTCGGTGAGAGAAGGGGTGGGGGGAATTCCAGGGCCCCTCCCATTTTCCTGTCTCAACCAGCCCCTGGCCAGTGCCCTTTCCCTTAATGAAAACAGGCTGGACACAAAGATGCCCTGGTTTACACTGAAGGACAGTGGATGCACACCCCCCCCCCCTTCAGTACAAGCTATTTAGAATAACGATGTGTGTGTAGCACTCCCCAGAGTTACAAAGGATTCCATTTCCAATCTCTCATCGGATCCTTCCAGCTGCAGGGCTAATATTCTGCCCGCTCTTTTACAAATGAAAAGCCAGCTGAGGCAGACTCGTTTAAGGTTACATTATCGATAGATACATGGGGGATTGGGATTCGAAATCAAATCTCCCTGCAGCAGTCCCTGTGCTTTTGCGACTGCAAGTTGCTCTCTTGGGCATGTGTGGGTGGAGTGTGTGGAGGGGGCACGTGTCAAACCGAGAACTGGGGCGTAAAGCGCCTGAGACTAATGTAACCCCTTCCCCTTCAGGGCACAAAGCCGAACAGCTTCTACAAGGTGAAGATGCCCGAGGTGAAGGAGATCATTGAAGGCTGCATCCGCACAGATAAGAATGAGAGGTGGGGTGGGGTGCAGGGGCA
>NW_005367911.1:591535-667811 GCF_000412655.1 Myotis brandtii | reverse complement strand
CACTGCTGCTGCGCCCTCTCAGGTTCACCATCCAGGACCTACTGGCTCACGCCTTCTTTCGCGAGGAGCGTGGTGTGCACGTGGAGCTGGCAGAGGAGGATGACGGTGAGAAGCCTGACCTCAAGCTCTGGCTGCGCATGGAGGATGCGCGGCGCGGAGGGCGCCCGCGGGACAATCAGGCCATCGAGTTCCTGTTCCAGCTGGGTCGGGACGCTGCTGAGGAGGTGGCGCAGGAGATGGTGAGTGGAGGACAGACTGCCTTGCAGTGGGGATGCGAGGGAAGCCGGGGTGGTGGGAAAGGGCCCAACCACTCTTCTAGGCATCTCCTGCCAGTGTCTTCCTGCCCTGTCCTCCCACACACACACACTCCTGTGTTGAAGATTTTATTTTCCAGATCAGACCCTGAGTCCTCCAACCTCCCTACTTTACTTCAACTTTCCTGCTGATTCAGTGTTTCTGGAGTGCTTTTCTGCTCAATTTATCGATCTATTTATTTTTTCCTATCCCCCCCCCCCCATCATATTTCCCCCATCTCTTGTTTTTAGGTTTCTTTATTTCTCTTTCTTCCTCCATGCTCAGAACTGTCAATTTCAGGAAGCCTGTCCCTCTAGATTCAAAATTAAGTGCTGCTTTTCACGTCCACAGGTCCTCAGTTACAGGACCCACGATCACAGGTCTTGTTTTCCACCAGGGTACATTTCTCTTTTCCTCTACTAGACCGTAAGCTCCTTGAGGGCAGGGACTGTGTTGATTTGGTTTTTCTGTCCCTGACAGTGCTTGACACATGGTAGGCACTCATTAATAGCCCACATGTGTACACAGCTTGGAGCACTTTCACATGCACTTGATCATTGTTACAGCCCTGACATGGAATGATTTTATCCTGATTTATTGATGAGGAAATGAAAGCTCGGAGAGGTTGAATAACTTGTCCAAGGTGCCAAGTAAGTGGCAAAGCTGGATCTAAACTCAGGTTGTTCAGCCTTTCAGTCAGACCCTGCCCGACCTCCTTTATATGCCCAGCAAAGCTTGTTGAAATGAAAAAGAGATGATGAACAGAAACTGGGAGACCAGGAGAGGTATACATGGGAGGTAGAAGATGTGGGGGAAGGAGATTGGGGGGCTGGTTTAGGAAGGCCTCAGGGGGACAGGGGAGAATATAAGATTCTCAATAGAAAAATGGAAGTTGAAAGGATGGGGCTCATCCATGTGGGTCTGGGTCAGGAACCCGAGAAAGTGTTTGAAATGTGGCATAAGAACAGGTCTTCATAGCACTGACCTGAGCTCAAATCCTGACCCATTACTTATAGGAGTTCTTGACCTTGACACTACGGACATCTTGTTTTGGGGACTGTCTCGTGCGTTGTAGGATATTGAGAAGAATCCCTGGCTTCTACTTACTAGATGCCAGTAGCACCTTCCCCCTACCCCCCAGTTATGACAACTATAAAGTCTTCAAATATTTTTTAAAAATATTTTTATTGATTTCAGAGAGGAAGGGAGTGAGAGAGAGAGAAACATCAATGATGAGAGAGAATCATTGATCATCTGCCTCCTGCACGCCCCTGACTGGGCATGTGCCCTGAATGGGAATCGAACCGTGAATGATTTTAGGTTGATGCTCAGCCACTGAGCCAGCCGGCCTGGCAAGTCTCCAAATAGTGCCAGTAACTCCCCCCCAACAAGAGCAACTGACTGACTGTATGACCATGAACTGGTCACTTGTTTCTAAAAATGGGGTTGATAAGACCTATCTCAGGAGGTTATTAGGAGGATTTAACCTAGATAATATAAGGAGCTGCCAGTTAACGGATGTAGTCAGTAATCAATGAATGTTGGTCCCCTTATTCCCATATCCTGGAGGCCACAAGAAAGTGTTCTGATGGATCTTTGAGGGGGGTCCCAAACTGTGTTCCTCACCCTTCCTATTCCAGGTGGCCCTGGGCTTAGTCTGTGAAGCTGATTACCAGCCAGTGGCCCGTGCAGTACGTGAACGGGTGGCTGCTATCCAGCGAAAGCGTGAGAAGCTGCGCAAAGCTAGGGAGCTGGAGGCCCTCGCCCCTGAGCCAGAACCCCCGCCAGCAACCATCCCCATGACTCCTGGTCTCCCCAGTTCCTTCCCCGCTGAGCCTGAGGAGCCAGAGGCGGACCAACACCAGCCATTCCTCTTCCGCCATGCCAGCTACTCATCTACCACCTGTAAGTCACCTCTGATCTTAGGACCTAGGTCCCAGACCCTTGGCCTCTGCCTCCCACCCAGAAGTTCATCCCAGCAGCACTGTCACTTACCCTGCCTTCCACATCTAGACCTGGAGCTCCTTCTGGACAACTCCAGGCCCCTCCTTGTCAGGCAAACCCCCTCCTCTGCCACCACTCTCCTTTATTTCCCCTTTTTTGATCCCCTCCCCCACCAGCGGATTGCGAGACTGATGGCTACCTCAGCTCCTCCGGCTTCTTGGATGCCTCAGACCCTGCCCTTCAGCCCCCTAGGGGGGTGCCATCCAGCCCCGCTGAGTCCCATCTCTGCCTGCCCTCGGTGAGAGGGGGTCACTTGGGGGGCTCCCAACCATTCCAAGCCTATGACCTATTTCCCTCCTTGTGAAATCCAACCCTATAACCTCACCCCATGGCCCTGGAAATATTATTCTTGTCCTCATCATCCTTAATTCCATCTCCCTAGTACCTCAACATCCTTGAAACCATCTCCCTGGATCCCAACAGTAATCTTTCTCTGATCTCAATAACCCATATCCTATTTCAGACTTTTGCCCTATCTATTCCCCGTTCTGGCCCTGGCAGTGACTTTTCCCCTGGAGACAGGTAAGTTTTGGTATGAGTTGGGGTGCTAGGGTGAGACATATGGAGCTCTGGGGTCCCAGCGTCCACTCTGACACGCCTTCTGTCTCCTTCCCTTTGTAGCTATGCCTCCGATGCAGCATCAGGCCTTAGCGACATGGGTGAAGGGATGGGACGGATGAGGAGACCTCTAGGGAGAAATCTCCGGCGAAGACCCCGATCCCGGCTTCGGGTCACTAGTGTAAGGAAGGCGTAGGAGATGGGGAACAACCTTCAGGGCCAGGAGGGAACTTTCAGGAAGATGGGGGAGGTTAGCCAGAAAAGGGGAGTGGCAGTGTGTGACTGGTACCCAACTGGCAGCCAGTTTCTAATACCAGATTTTGGGAGCAGGGTCTGCTTCTCTTCAATTCCAATCCTGCCGCATCACTTGGTTGGAGTGGGATGGGCATCTGTGATACGGACAGAGGGCTTGACCTCCTCCCTTCTGCTGAATTTAAATCTGAAGGTCTCAGACCAGAATGACAGAGTGGTTGAGTGCCAGCTACAGACACACAACAGCAAGATGGTGACCTTCCGATTTGATCTGGATGGGGACAGCCCAGAAGAGATTGCAGCTGCCATGGTGAGGGGGAGCAAGATGAGGACTGAGCTTTGGGTTTGGGACAACAGTCTTTCTCCTGATCTTCCCTGGTTCTGAACTCCCCCTCCCTCCCCTCCAACAGCAAAAGTGTTTTTAAAGCACTTGATGGCACTCAGCATAGTGTCACTGAAGACATCTTGTTTTGGGAGAGATTTGTTTATCTAGTGAGGTTTGGATCCTCAGCTGGAGCAATTTGAGACTCACATAGAGTATACCCAAGAGCTACAGCGAAGTACATGCCAGACATGTGATACTGTGGCTGTAAGTAAAGGATAGGCTGTGGGCAGGAAGGGGAAGAAGTAGGACTTATGCAAGCTCTGACAGATGCGTAAGAATAGCAGTGAAGGGTGGAAAAGGCATGTCTAGTTGGGGTACAGCATAAGCAAAGGCATAGAAATAGATAGTGACTTAGATATGGCATTGGGAGGGCTTCTTGAGGAGACACTAGAATTAAGGGTTCCAGTAGCCCTTCTGAAAGTGAGATTGGGCATGTAGAGTGGGCCTGGATTATAGGTGGTTCTGAGAGTTAGACAGAGTGTAACATGGTGAGAATAGGTTTTAAGAAGACCAATCTGCCATGGGACATGGGAGCAGGTTGGGGGTAGGGAATCCAGTTGGCAGATGGATACAAGGAGCCAGGTGTGGACTGGAAAGAATAGATTATATGGGAGGGAGGAGGAGTTTCAGGAAAATGACTCTGTAATACAGTAATTTATTGACATAGTACAATACACATAGTAGATGCTGAATAAATATTTGCTGAGTTGATATGGGAGAGGGGATATCAAGGGTGACTTGTAGCTTGGAGGGACTATTGGAAGTAGACCATCAAAGGAGAGGGAAAGTTGGAAATGAAAGTGGGCTTTTTTAGGGGTCATGATGAATTGAATAACGGACAGGCAACATAAGATTCTCCATAGAAGCAGGATATGGGTCAGGCAGGGCTAGAGAGAGAGGTGGATTCAGGAGTCGTCAGTATAGAACTGAGTGAATGGAGATGGGCCTGCAAAACCAGAGGCATAGAAGATCTGAAAGTGTGTCTCCATGGATACCCCCAGTTCTAGAATGGGAGAGAGGATAGGTCATCAAAAGACACCGTGATGGAACCTGAAAAGTAGGAGGAGCCCAGAAAGATTAGCAAAAACTGAGCGAGGAGTTTCAAGGAGGTGGCATAGGGTGAAGTCTAAGGCAAGATCACACTGGCATTTGTCAGGAGAAGGTCTTTGTGGGAAACCAGTTTCGGTGGAATAAGGGTGGTTGGTGGCTATCAGCCTCTGGAGTGAAAGAGGAAAGGAAATGGGAGAAACGTCAGGCTTCCGGCACTCTCTCCTAAAAAGCTTATCCTCTATCATATCATTCACTTTGTGTCCAGGACAAAGACAAAATATCACTTGACATGCAAGCTTACCACCTCCCATCAAGCTACTTGACCCTTCCAGGATCTTTCCTCCAGTCACCCTGGTTTCTAAATAGTCCTCTGAAGAGGCTGGCTGCTTTCCTGCTTTTGCCTCCATCTGCTCAGGGGTCTCTCATCTCTTGCCTGAGAAACTTCTCTACTGGGCTTTCAAGCCCACTCAGATCCACACTGCCACGGAGACCCCACCCCCTGCACCCAGCACCCATTGCTCTCTTTTCTCTCCTTTCCAGGCCACCCTCTACTTCTCTGCAGCAGAATTCTCTTGAGATTAAATCCGATATTCTGGAACATGGTCTTTAAAATTCACAGCACTTTCAGCTGTGCTTACGTCTCCACTATTTTGTGAATGTGCCATGCCGCTTCATGCCTCAGAGCTATTACTCATGCTGTTCTCTCTGCCTACACTGCCCCTCTCTTCCTGATGAGCAGCGTGGAACAGAGGAAAGGGTGGGATTTCACACAGGACCCGAGTTCAAGTTTCACTGTAATTTACTAAAAACTTGGGCAAGTTTCATAACCTTTCTGAACTTCAGTTGCTCATCAATAAAATGTAGGTGATAACACCTATTTTGCAAAAATGTTCTATGAAATGTGATATAATACATATGAAAAGGGAAATGCTATAATATGATATAATATAGGAGAAGTATCTACACATGGTAGGCCTTCAGCAAAGGGCTTTTTTAATTCATCCTTCAAGGTTCAGCTCTGTGACACCATCCCAACTCCCCCAGCTCCTCTTGGGGTAGAGTGACCTGCTCTCTCTCTTTGGAGGAGCATTTTTAAAAATTGTGGTTAAAAAACACATAACATAAAGTTTGTCCTCTTAACCCTTTTTAAGTATACAGTTCATGAGTGTTAAGTGTATTCACATTGTTTTGAAACAGATCTCCAGAACTGTTTCATCTTGAAAATCTGAAACTCTGTACCCATTAAACAACAACTCTCCCTTTCCCCCACCTGGAATAGCATTTTTATCTATCCCTCGATCATATATGCCTCACCTACCACGGGCTGACTTACAATATATTGAGTTCTGTATATGTGTCTCTCCCATTAGATTTTGGCCTTCTTCAGGACCAGGACATTGTTTTATGCTTTTCTGTATTCCTCACAGTACCTAGCACAATGCCTGACACATAGTATGTGCTCACTAAGCGTTTTTGGAATTGAATGATATATTTACCATTTATTGCCTTATTTTTACTTGTGTGCCCGTGCACATGTGTGTGCACGCATGTGTGGGATACTTTATAAGTCCTATGAGAGTAGAAGTTGTGTCCAAAAGCATGTGAGGCAACAGTGGAAAGAAGTCAGGTTTTGGGTTTGGACAGATCTGGTGCAAATCCAGTGAATTTTGGCAGACTGAACTTAATCTCTTTGAGCATTGGTTATCTTAACTCTATAATGGAGGTGTTAATAAAGATCCCAGAAAGCTGTTGTGGGTGTTAAATGTGATAAGATATATAAAGTCTCTGGTATATACATGCATCCTATGAATGTTAGCTATTTTCCTCTATAGCTTAAGCGGTTCTCAACCTGTGGGTCGCGACCCCTGAAAATACATCCTGCATATCAGATATTTACATTACGATTCATAACAGTAGCAAAATTACAGTTATGAAGTAGCAACGAAAATAATTTTATGGTTGGGGGTCACCACAACGTGAAGAACTGTATTAAAGGGTCGCGGCATTAGGAAGGTTGAGAACCACTGGGAGGATAGTAGCTAACATCACACAGTGCTTGACACATAGTAGATATTTATTAAATACTTGTTTTAGGTTGGTGGTTGGCAGACCTGGTAGGGTGAAAGGCTGGCTTTTACAGATCAGGGCAGGGGGAGAGAGATGAGTGGGCTAACTGAACCCTCCCTCCCCTTCCTGCTGACCTTTGCCAGGTATATAATGAGTTCATTCTGCCTTCGGAGCGAGCTGGATTCTTGAGCAGGATTCGGGAGATTATTCATCGAGTGGAGACCCTGTTGAAGAGAGATACTGGCCCTGTGGAGGCTGCTGAAGATCCCCTGGGCCCTCAGGTCAGACTCCTTGGACACCTCCAGGGGGAAACTGATTCTCTGCACAAGGCTTCATTACTCTCTGCCTCACTAGTGGCCTTGGATCTAACTCCTCTTCATCTCTGGAAACCTAAAACAGTGGCTTTTAGCCTCCGATGAAAGCCTTGTTCTAGAAAATGTGTTCAATGCATACTTTTCTTTTAACTTATTATTTTGAAATAATTTCAGACTTACAGAAAGAATTTGCAAGAATTGTACAAAGAACTAGATACTCTTAGCCTAGATTTGCTAATTGTTTTTGCCACGTTAGCTTTTTCTTTTCCCCTCTATATGTGTGTGTATATATTTTTTTCTGAATCACTTAAGTTGTAGACATCATGCCCTTTACTTCTAAATATTTAAGCAAATACATTTCTGAATTCCTGAAATCCATCTATGGACTCCTAGAGGTCCATGAGTCCTGGCCTAAGAACCCCCGTCTGCAACCAAGACTAGGCTCTTCCCCACTGTGACTGTGGGCCCCCTTCTCTCCCTCAGGAGGAGCCTGCACCATTGCCTGTTCTCCCAGGCCCCCTCCCCAACCCATCCAGTGGTATGTACCGAGTTCTGTCCCTACTCTCCCCAAACCTTGGGTTGCTCCTGGGAAAGGTGCAGGGAATGGAGGATTGGAATCTCAACACACTCTCCTCCCTAGCAGAGTTCCAGAGTGGTACCTCCCTGGACCATAGCAGCTGGGCAGCCTTCTCCACTTCCCCATCTTCTTCTGGAACCCCCTTGTCTCCTGGAAACCCATTTTCTCCTGGAACCCCTGTTTTCCCAAGTCCCATCTTCCCCATCACTTCTCCCCCATATCATCCCAGCCCCTCCCCATTTTCTCCAATTTCTTCCCAGGTTTCAAATCTCTCTCCACACCCCCCCAGCTCTCCACTTCCATTCTCCCCCAGTGCATCCCAGTTTCCAATCCCAGCCTCTCAGTTTCCACAGAGTCCTCTCCTCCCCAGTTCTCCACCTGCCTTCTCTCCCAGCTGTTCCCAGGCCACTCTTGTGCCTCATTCCTTTCCTCCATGCTCCTCCTCCTCCTCCCCTCTCCCCTCCACAACAGCCCCTCTTCTCTCTCTGGCTAGTGCCTTCTCACTGGCTGTGATGACTGTGGCCCAGTCCCTACTGTCCCCCTCGCCAGGGCTCCTTTCCCAGTCTCCTCCAGCTCCTCCCTTATCAAGCCTACCCTCTCCCCCTCCCCTTGATCCCTGTGGCCAGGAGAGGCCTTCACCTTTGACAGCTGAGTTGGAGAGTGAGGTGAGTAGGAAACCAGGGGGGATGTTTAAGGGAGCTCAATTCTGGAGAATTTCTCTCCTCATGGACCACACTTTGTAGGCCTCCCCAAATCCTGCTCGGCCACTCCTGGGTGAAGCCAGACTGGCACCCATCTCTGAAGGTGAGGCCTCTGACCATTGATCTTCCCCTGCCCGTTATCCTCAGTCCATTTTATATTCCGCCACTGATTTCTCTCCCTCCTTCCATGACTCCTTCCTGTCTCTCCACAGAGGGAAAGCCCCAGCTTGTTGGGCGTTTCCAAGTGACTTCATCCAAAGAACCAGCTGAGCCTCTTTCCCTGCAACCAACATCCCCAACTCTCTCTGATTCCCTGAAGCCTCCAACCCCTCAGCTGACCTCAGAAAGCTCAGACACAGAGGATAGTACTGGAGACGAGCCAGAGGCCAGGGAGGCTCTGGCCGAGAGTGACCGTGCAGCCGAGGGCTTGGGAGCTGGAGTGGAGGAGGAAAGGGACAGTGGGAAGGAATCCCAAGTGGGGGACAGCTCCCCACTCCTGAGCCATCCCAGCCCAGTGTGGATAAACTACTCCTATAGCAGCCTGTGTCTGAGCAGTGAGGAATCAGAGAGCAGCGGGGAGGATGAGGAATTCTGGGCTGAGCTGCAGAGTCTTCGGCAGAAGTGAGTCTGGGGAGGATGGAGGACAAGAAGTGGACTTGGGAGAGCAAAATGTGTGGCTAGCTCCCTCATGCTCCTGGTGCATCCTCAGGCACTTGTCAGAGGTGGAGGCCCTACAGACACTACAGAAAAAGGAAATTGAGGACTTGTACAGCAGGCTTGGGAAGCAGCCCCCACCGGGTATCGTGGCCCCTGCTGCTATGCTGTCCAGCCGCCAGCGCCGCCTCTCCAAGGGCAGCTTCCCCACTTCCCGACGCAACAGCCTGCAGCGTTCCGAGCCCCCAGGCCCTGGTGAGACTGCAGTTGCCAGGTTCCATCTTCCCAGTCCTCTTCCCTAGTGATGCAGCTTTCTTTCAGGCCCTGGGGGTCTGCCCTTGGTTTGGGGGGACTAGCCCCCTTCTCCCCGTGGCCCCTTCCCTCACTTAGTGCTCTCCCTCCCCATCCTACACCCAGGCATCATACGAAGGAACTCCCTGAGTGGCAGCAGCACCGGCTCCCAGGAGCAGCGGGCAAGCAAGGGGGTGACATTCGCCGGGGATGTTGGCAGGATGGTGAGGGCGGGCCCAAGGGAGGGAGAGTCCAGGGAATGGTATCTGGCTGTAGCTTCACTCTCCGCCCACCCTGGAGGTTTCTTCAGTGCTTTTTCTTTTCCCTCCAGTGAATTCAGAATAGAAGCCATGCGTCTCCCCCACACCAGGACCCACCATGGAGCTTGTGCTCTCAGAATCTGCTAATCAGTACAACTCTGCAAGGAAGACCTCAGCACTGAGGGAGTAGAAGGACAAAAGGGCATGGAGAGTGCTGTTCCATTATAGGGAAAAGCCAAGCATGTGAGAACTATTTGCTGTGTGTAGAAAGTATAAATTCTGCAGCCTGCTACCTCCCCAGCCAAGAGCCAACCACTAAGCAATCCCACCCAAACACAGATGCTTTCACAGGGCACACTCCCAGCTGGGCAAATGGACACCGGAATTAACAGCCAATAAAAATGCTGGAAACTCAGACTCCAAATTTGTATCTGTCAGGCCTTGAGAACTGGGGGCAAAGGCTTATGGGGTTGGGAAGGGGAGGACTTAGAAGGGAATCTCCTCTCACAATAGGAGGCAGGGCTAGAAGCTGCCCAGCCTTCTGGCTTCCTGCCAGCAGTTCATGAGGAAACTGCAAAGTCAGTGATCCACCTCACCATCTCGATCCCACCTTAGGCCTGCACAGGCAGGCCCCAATGGAAGTTAAAAAAAAAAATGAAAGCTGTCCCTTATCCTTCATCTACCTTTCTTTCTAGGGTGGGAAAGGCAATAAAGTTGGAGGGTGTTGTAGGATGAAGGACAGAGTGACCTTTCTTCCCCCAAGATGTGGTTCAGTCTCAAACAGCCCAGTGACCCACCATGAGCTCTCCCTTAAATCAGGTGGAAAGATCTCACGGAAAAAGTAATTCTAGTTAAACATTTACGGCTCCCTGGGGCAATGCCACTATGCTGCAGCTACTGCCCGTGGAGCTTTCCAGCATGAAGTGTCAGCCCCAACACACTCACCTGACTCCAAGAGAGATGACTCAGTTTATTATTCTCAACCTGACCCCATCTTTCCTACAGTCTCCAACACCGCACAGAGCTGCCATGCCCACTCCCATAACAGCCCACCTCTTGCCCTCCTTCCTCCCAGCCCCTGGGAAGTGAAGGGGATAAACCACAAAGTCAGAACATTTGGGAAAAGCCAAGGTTAGATAACTTGCAAAAAAACCCAAACAAAACAAACGATAAGGGCTCAGCTACCACAAACAGCGAGTGTGAGGTGGGCAATGTTCCTTTGACGATGGCCAACTGTGTAAATCCCTGGCTTCTTGGGGCTGATCATTGTCCAAGGTCAGTAAGGTGGCCAGCAATGCAGTGAGCAGGCTTCAGCGTCTACAGGTCATGGGGCATCATCCATCACGGGAAGGGGCTCCAGCAGGTTAGAGACGTGCAATGCCCAAGTGGATCAGGAGCCTGAAGCCCTTTCCGCAGCTCGGGCTCGAGCAGCTTTGACCTCATCCTCCAGCTCATCTAGGAACCGCTCCTGGGACACTGAGTAGAAGGTGTAACCATCTGGGGCGGCTGGTTAGGGAAACCACTTGGAACATGCACATTCCCTTTTCCTAGACTTGCTTCCACCACTTCTTAATCTCTCATCCTCCTAATTCTGTAGCCCTCTGTTCTTCCAAGCCCTGACCCATTCTTTTTTTTTTTTTCCAAAGAGGAAGGGAAAGGGAGAAACATCCAGAGAGAGAATCATTGATTGGCTGCTTCCTGCACGCCCCCCACTGGGGATCTAGCCCACAACCTGGGCATGTGCCCTGACCTCCTGGTTTATAGGTCAACACTAAACCACTGAGCCATGCCGGTGGGCTGACCCGTTATTTACTTATTTATTTTTTTTCAGAGGGAGAGAGACAGAAACATTAATGATGAGAATCACTGATTGGTTGCCTCCTGCACGCCCCCTACTGGGATAGAACCCGCAACCCAGGCATGTGCCCTTGACTGGAATTGAACCCGGGACTCTTGTCCCCAGGCTACGCTCTATCCACTGAGCAAAACAGGCTAGGGCGGACCTGTTATTCTTAATTAATTATATTAAAATAGAACCTTAAAGTGACAGAGTAAGGTACATTAAACGCTTGGCTCCGCGGTTTGATTTTCCCAGATCAGGCTCTTTCTACCACCCCCATACTGCCCTCGACACGTCACTGCTCCCCTTCTCTTGCTCCCACATGCGGTCTCCCTGAGTCTACAGTCCAGGCGGATACAAATAGCTAACACCAGGGCCCCGATGCTCAGGCCGGTCACGATGTTCCGGGTCCGCCGCTGTGGCAGAGTCTTCTGCCACTGGGCGAGCTGCACCTGCCGCATGAACTGTAGCTGCGCAGGAGTCAGCTTCTCCCGAGTCGGGTCAATGCGCTGGGCCAGAGGGGCCTCTCCACTCTTCGCATCCAGACGGTCACCAGCTCCCGGCGCCGCCATATTGCCGCTCCGCCCTTCGCAGTCCGGGGGCGCGGAGCTTGCTGGGAATAGCAGCCCTTCGCTTCCGCAGGGGACGCTGGGAGCTGTAGTCCGCGTTTTCTTTCACCAACTGAGCGGCTCTCGGTCTGAGGGAAAGGGCGTGGGAGACGTAAAACGGACGTGCTTTCTGATTGGCTGAGGGGTCCACGGCCGTTGTGGCGGGAAAAGGCGGTGGAGAGCTCGAGGCTGTGGTGGGAATTGAGTTTTCCTCAGCCTTGAGGCGAGGACAAGCACACAGAAGAGGGGAACGAACCCAGAGTGTGACAGAAGGCTCTGGGGTGACGCTAAGGAGATCGGTGTAAGGGTCCAGTGAGCCGTCGGGGTGTCCACGAAGGCTTCTGAAAATGGACGGACGTGGGAGGCCAAGATTGGCCTCTGTGAGCGAGTTTCAGTTTGGAGCTGTCGCCACCGAGACCATCGAGGACGCTCTGCTCCACCTGGCCCAGCAGAACGAGCAAGCGGTGCAGGAGTCGGCAGGCTGGATGGGCAGCTTCCGGGAGCCCCGCATCGTGGGTGTGAACGCGGGGCCGGCCGGGAGCTGGGTTGAGGGGGGACGGGGGCACCTGTCTCGGAGGCGCCAATTCTGAGATTCAGTGTAGTTCCTTAATTCAAAGAAGTTGTTGTATGCCAGGAGCTGGGGAAATAGTGGTGAATAAGACACACCAGCACCCTACCCTTGATTTCCAAATGTATATTTAGTATCCGTGCTGCTGGGGTAGAAGATGAGACATAGTCCCTGCTTTCAAACCATGAATGTAATCCTTGGAGAATAGTAGGACAAACCTGCAAATGCTTAGGTACAAGTGCGGTTAAATAAGTGACCTTCTAGATAAAAAAACAAGCTTCTGGGGGGACTAACACGGGTGAGGGCTGAGTGGGGCAGGAGGAAGTAAAGGCGTCACCATGGCTTTAGGCCTCGAAGGGAAGGTGACATTTCGTTGGCAAAGACGGGGAAGGGGTCCTGTGAGCGAAGCCGTGGAGGTGGGGGCGCGGGGTCAGCGTGGGCACAGCGTGGCCCGGGTTGGCCAGGGCACGCGGAGAAGGCGTGGAAACCAGGACCAGAGGGCGGTTTGGAGACAGTCCACGTGGGGCCGTGGGCGCCGAGGCGGGAGCGTATCCCGGGGAGGAGAGGAGAAGGCGGGGTGCTAATGGGGTGCGATGAACGGGAACCTCGGCCTTAGGAAGGGTCTCTGGGCCGTGGCGGGAGGACGGATGGGAGGTGACAGGGCCGAGGGAGCGACAGGGACGGTGGGTGACACCTCCCAGCGGTGAAAGGCAGGTCCCGAGGTGGGTGCGCTCAGGACATGAGGAGGCCAAGGAGGCGACTGTGCCGCGGAGACTGGGGCTGCAGGGAAACACCGCAAAACGGAGGGCGGCGGCTTTTGGCCGGGACAGAGAATGACTCTGGTTTTGACTCAGGTGCTCGTGAAGCCCGGAGGAAGGTTCCCGGCCGGCCGTCTGGAAGGTGCGAGAAGTCAGACTGGAGGTCCGGCCTTGGGAGTTGCCGCCATGACGGGACGGCAGCGGCCGGGGGTGAGCCCCTCGAGGGGGAAAGGAGAAGGTCGAGGACGGCCCCCTGGGGAGCGTGTTGTGTGCAGGAGCCTGGAGGACGGAGAAGAGCCGCGAAGGAAGTGAAAGGGGGGTTTGGAGCCCAGAGGCCTCCGGGAGCCCGGGCGCTTCCGGAAGGAGATGAACCGCCGGAAGGAGGCGGCCAAGGGGCCACGACGCCTGACAACGTGGACGCGTTCGCTGGCCTTGGAGACCACCGTTT
Source organism: Myotis brandtii (assembly GCF_000412655.1). Classification (NCBI taxonomy): domain Eukaryota; kingdom Metazoa; phylum Chordata; class Mammalia; order Chiroptera; family Vespertilionidae; genus Myotis; species Myotis brandtii. The sequence continues at coordinate 654,182 of NW_005367911.1, read as the reverse complement.
CGGCAAGTTGGGAAAAGGAGAAGCCGGACGGCGGAAATGAGGGCCTGAATGACAAGGGGGAAGCGGCAGGTGGAACCAGGCTTCCGGGAAGTGAGAAGAAGCCCGCGCCGGAGAGGACGGAAGGGGCGGGTTTTCAGTGAAGAGTCGGTCCGAGCGTCTGTCAGGGCGGGAGGCGGAGCCGGCAGCTCGGGCGGGTGTCACCCTCACCGTCACCTAACCCGGGCCCAGTTTCCTTGGCAGATTAAAATGGAAAATAGAGACAATTGCCCAGATAACTCAGACCAAAACCAAACCAAACAACTGCGCGCGCGCACACACACACACACACACACACACACATACACACACAGAAAACCTCAACGCCATTAAATAATAGGATCGGCTAATCACACACAATTATTCTAGAGCATTGCTTAATTGCTTAAACAAATTCTCTTCATTGGACACTGGTAGCAGAGCTTTAGTCTTTGTACCGATAAGGTTGTGTACATACACCTATGTCTGTCATGTGTTGAGTAGGTGTTAAATTATCTTGTGCTAACTTGACTTTTATAGTTGTTTTTTTTCCCCCTAAGAAAGTCAAATTTTCTCTGAAGACATATGGTAATTTGATTGTATGTACTTCTTTACCGATCAGTGCCAAAAGTTCCCAGTTCTGCAGCTTTCTGGATTGAGAACTAACATTTACCCTTGTGTCCGCCCTCTAACGATATTGCAAACTAAATAAAATTCTATCTGGGGCGGTTCTTTCAAAGAGAAACAGGCAGCCTTAAATCTTGCCAAGGTATCTTGCCCTTCCCACCTTCCCAGTGACTCCCCCACCTCCCAAATTGGGCTCTGTTCCCTGATTTGGAGGATGTTTCTTCAAAACAAGCCACGCCACCCTAACAACCTTGCTCCTGGGAGGGGCTCAGCCACCACAGATTTACCCAACAAACTGGTGGTGGAGAGATGGTGTCCAGCTGTAAGGTGAAACGTGTTTGTAAAGCAATGGGAGTTCTCCAGAGGGTGGTTACTAAACAAACAGTATTATAAAGAATATTGTAGCTCCAGGAGGGACCTTTCTGTTCCTGTCAACATTCCACTGCAAACAGAATATAAGGGTTAGGATTTTTATCCATCCAAGACTCACCCTTGAAGCTGGGGGTTCCCAGCATGGTGCAGAGGCCAATTAGAACAGCTGGTATGTTTGCGTGTAGCTGGCTAAGCCTTTCATCAGCTGAGACCCACAGGAAGGCTCCAGGGTCACTGAGGGGGCTTGGTAAGCCCTTGTCTTTGGCACGCAGTCAGCCTCCTTTTCATGCCTCTGATCTGCCTATTGGCAGCAAAAGGAACTAATCTCAGCTTGGGTTGTTTCAGTCTCATCTTTCTCACCTCCCGACCCCCTTCCCTTGGCCTCATCATGGCTTTTACACAACGCCAAGAGTTCACAGAGTGGTTTTGGTTGCACCTTGTGAATTAGGCTCTTCTTTTCTGTTTTGGCAGAGTTTGTTTTTCTCCTGTCTGAACAATGGTGTCTGGAGAAATCCGTGAGCTACCAGGCTGTAGAAATCCTAGAAAGGTAAAGCCCTGAGCATAAGGCCTTTGTAGTGGTACCTCTCAGAATGACCAATATATCCAAATCTTAAATAAAAAAAATACACACCCAAAATAGTACGAGTTGCCCCTTACCATGAGACCTGGTTTTGCACCCTCTAGTGCAAATGTAAATTTCTTAGCCGACGATTGGTATTGGCGAGGATAAGATGTAGCATAATTTGAAGCAGAAACACCCTTTAGTTTCAGTGAGTGTGGATGATTTATTTTCCCCTTCCTTTCTTTTTAGGTTTATGGTTAAGCAGGCAGAGAATATCTGCAGACAAGCCACAATCCAGCTAAGGGATAAGACAGTGCCTCAGAACTGGAGGGCTCTGAAAGAGCAGCTTTTCAACAAATTTATCCTGCGTCTTGTGTCATGTGTTCAGCTGGCAAGCAAACTTTCTTTCCACTACAAAGTAAGGAGCTGGGGTTGCTCATGGGCACCTGAGTGTTAGAAAGAAACGGGCTCATTCAAAGGTGACTGTGAGAAACATACTCCTAGGCTAGGTGATACTACTCATGTGGAAATTCCAGAGTTTAATTATGCTTCCTAAGCATACCACACACACACACACACACACACACACACACACACACACAATGTGGAAATTCCAGAGTTTAATTATGCTTCCTAAGCATACCACACACACACACACACACACACACACACACACACACACACACACACAGACACATAGAGGCAGTTATTAAATAGCCTGAAGTTCTGTTCCCAAGGTATAATTGCTGGACAGAGGCCATTGTTCATACAGGTCACCTTTTCTCCCCTTGGACTCAAGGACAGTTTACATAAAATGTCTGAACTGCCAACATATCAGCATTAAAGGTAAACTATTACATTTAAAAAGGATAAAAAATTTTCCACATTACTACCCAATGTGTATATAATAAAGTATCATTCATTCAACAAATATTTATTGTCTTCTATGGCCAGATGCTTCACTAGGTGCCATGGCTGCAACAGTAAAAATATTGTCTGTGCTCTCAAGGAACTTATCCAATGAGAGAAGACACATAAGCAAATAATGTGGGGAAGTGTTCTGATTAGTGTCAATACAGAGGGCTATGAATGTACCTCATTAGCCTTGGAGAGTCAAGGAAGTGTATTTAGAGAAAATGACTTCTCAAAGGGGGAAGGGTTGGGAAGATGGGTGGATCCTAAGGGAAGAGGGAGAGGAGTTAAGAAAAGCAGGAAGAGAGAAGGGGGAGGAAAGGAGGTCCAGATACAGGAAACAGCATTGTAGAGGCTTGGGGAGCTTGGTGGGTTTGAGAGCTGCAAGTTCTATATGACAAGCATTGAGTGTAAGAGGGAATTACCAAGGGAAAAGGCAAGATGAAAGCATGGGCTGGATTGTGAAGGGTTTTTTACACTATGCCAAGATGTATCTTTACTCTGACACCCTCTCCTCTCCCTCACTGTTTTTCCTTGCCCAGATAATCAGCAACATTACAGTCCTGAATTTCCTCCAGGCTCTAGGATATCTATACACTAAAGAAGAACTGCTGGAGTCAGAGCTTGATATTTTGAAGTCCCTGAACTTCCAAATCAACCTGCCTACTCCCCTGGCATATGTGGAGATGCTCCTGGAGGTTCTAGGTAATTTATTAAGTGTTCCAGGGACTGTGCGTTGGAGTCTTCCAGAGAAGGCAATAGGAATGTACCCAAGGGTTTGGGGGCAGTGGGCAGAACCCACCAATGAGGAACAGCAGGAAGCTTGGGCTGATTGAGGGAAGTGCTCTCTCTGGTACTTGTCAGGAAAAGAAACTTAGGTCTCAGCACCTGGCTTCTGTTTGGACTCATGAGGTACTCTTACTACAGGACCAAGGAGTTGATTTTATAGAGAGGCATGAGATAAGAGGGGAACAAACAAATATACTCTAATTGCATATGGAGATTTTTCTACCTTTCCCTTTGTCCTTTAAAATGGACTTCCAGCTGAAGAGGTTTCTTATAGTAAAGCAAAGCAACCAGGAAGCACCTTAGCAGCTCAACAGTTTTATGATCCGTGATTATGATCAGAAAAGACCCGAATAATGCTCTTTACCATGCCCATACTCCATCTAGGATACAATGGCTGTTTGGTCCCAGCCACACAGCTGCATGCAACCTGCCTAACCCTGCTCGACCTAGTCTATCTTCTGCATGAACCCATATATGAGAGCCTGCTGAGGGCTTCAATTGAGAACTCCACACCCAGTCAGCTACAAGGGTAAGGCAACCCCTTTAGCATAGGCTCCTTCCAGAAACAGAGTCCAGAATGTAGCATGAGAACTTGGGGAATGGAATTTACCTAGCGAGGCATCCAATCCACAGATAACCTGCACAGGTTATCTGGTTCAAATTAACGTCCGGTATGTTGCCTGGATGCAGATGACTGAGCCCAATCAGCAAAACTCTAAATGTTTTCACTTTTAAATTTAAATGACTTCAAGTAATTATTTCCTAGTTCTTTCTTTATAGCTGTTTATAATTGGAGATTACCTGACTGCTTTTATAGTCACTTGGGGAATAAAAGCCAGTCACAAGGTTGCAACTTGGACAAAAGTGTTTGATTACTGTAAAGTCAGAATAGTAAAAAGCCTCACAATTACATTTGTTAGGGAGACAGAAGGAACAACAAAAGGCCTATAAACCAGACAGGAGGCTCATGTTTAAATCCCAGTTGATTTGAGGGAGGCTGGGAGAAGGTCAATTAACTATTACTTGACCATTTCCTTCCATGTCTAAAAAATCCACGATGATCAACAATTGAAGTTCCATGACCCTGAGATTTGGAAGATCAAATTTCAGCTCCAAAATTAATAATGGTTTTAATCACTCAGGGAAAAGTTTGTTTCAGTGAAGGAAGACTTCATGCTATTGGCAGTAGGAATCATTGCAGCAAGTGCCTTCATCCAAAACCATGTGTGTTGGAGCCAGGTATGCATCACTGAGCAGGACCAGCATGGTCAGAATTCATTTAATAGAAAGCATTCTCCCATTAGTTAAAGGAAAACAGAAGACTATAAAAGGTAAGTGCCAAGACCCAGGATTGAGATGATTGAGCGGGATTTGGGAAAGGAAAAACTAGGTTAGGACTGAAGTGTTCTCTAGTTTTCCTCTTACAAAATTAGAAATGGAGGTCCAAGTTCAGCTTGCTCATTTCTCTTTATGATGATAATCTGCTAACATGTTAAAGTCTAATAAATATATCCTCCCAAATATCACTCTTACCTTTCACAAAACTTATCTCCAGCCCAGTGAAATGTCTAGTAGAAACTTTCCACACTAACACCATCAGGGCAAATGTATCCTAGTGTAGTTTGGCTATTGGCAAACACTGGGGTCTGGATTTAATCTTCTCTGTAAATACAGAGAAACAAAAAAATTTATATTTGGCTTGAGAGACCAGCCCAAGCAATTTGTGCAGTAAAACATGTTGAGATGATTTAGTAACAAAAAATCTCTCTCTATTTCTGAAGGTTGTGGGGCACTTGCAGAGCATCACGGGTATTGCCTTGGAGAGCATTGCTGCATTCTCTTATGCAATCCTGATGCACAGCGTGGGAGCCAACACTCCGGGGCGACAGCAGCCTATTTCTCCCCACCTGGCAGCCAGAGCTCTGAGGGCTGCTGCTTCTTCCAACACATGAAGCAGACAGAATCTGCCAAATAGAAACAGCCTTCCGTCACTGCACTCACCCCTCCCTTTGTTTACTTTATATTCAGGGTACAAAAGTTTCAAGTATCTTTTGAACTGTGTTTTGTATTCCAACTTTATGCTTATTTTCCTGCATCAGAGAAAGAGTTAAAGTGGACAAACCTGTCCATTTTTCCACATCAGAATGAAAATGTAAGATGTTAAGAGAGATAGAATATTAATGAAGTTGGTTCATTTTTGTTTAACAAGATATTTATGGCTTTTCTTTTCATTGTTCCTTTCATGAGAGAATATCAGACATGGAGATTATTATTTACCAAGGGCTCAAAAACTGAGACCATCTGGGTGACCTTGACTGAGCAAGAAGGCAGCCTGTATTTCTCCTTAAAGTTAAACATCTGTTCTGTTACTAAGATCTACAAAAATAGGGTTTTCTTTACAGCTGTCTATTTTCACTAGTCTTTTTAAAAAGTAACACTAACCCATCTCTAAACATGTTTCTACAGAATTTCCACATACCTGCACTTGAACTCAATTCTCCCAGAATACAAAGTACTCTATTTTAGTTAAAGAAAAATCCAACAGTGCACCATGGGCAGTTATCAGACTGCAGCAAATCTTTTATTACAAATAATTCTCTACATAATGTCTCCAAGAGTATCAAACACCATTTCATATCTCTAACACAGAGCAGAGCAGGCATTCAGTACTAGAACCAAGTGAGAAGTGTTAAATTTCAAGCTTCTGATCACATCACACGGTGACCAAAGCTTATATGTCATTTTCTCACATTATCCAACTGTGCGTCTCATACATCTCATCGTCTCAGTGGAGACAAAAGTTTCTATTTAATATTGTTAAGTGCAGGAAGTTGAGAGAGATAAATTACAGTGAAAACACATCAATCTCAATTCAACTCAGTAACAAACAAAAACAGAAGCAAATTTAAATTAGTTGTTTAAGGTGAGAGAGGGAAAGGAAGGCATGGGGTTAAGAGTCAAAACTATAACAAAGCTGGTAGCTATACATGGCATGTGTAGCTCTGGGAACTATTTGCCATGTGATATTTTACAATAAAGTGGCTTTTGTAGATTTTTTCTTTTTTTTTCTTTTTGGTATTGTAAACGTGTTTAATAGTACCCAAAGTTAATTTAAAACTTTTCAAAGAAAACAAAATTTAAAGCCTTTAAGGCAAACATCCCGCTAAGGAAAACAGAAAGTCATTTATTATAAAACTGTGAGGACACCCAGGCAAGACCCCACTTAAGATTCGTCAGCATGAACTTGAGAGCTTTTGTCCACTGTTCCTCAGAGTTAAACTGGGTTTTGATGGAATAGGAGCCGCCGCTGCCTCCTGTGTCTTCAATCTTGCCTTTTTCCACATCCATCCTGCAGATGGACACAGCAGAGCTCATTAGAAACTGAGATCTGATTTAAGTCAGTTCAGGCAAATGGGCAGGGACTTAATCATGGGACCATTCACGTCATTTTATCTATTAAAGAACTTGGCAAGAAACGGTAGTGTATTTTGGATTTACTTGAAAGCCAAAAGTCAAGAAGGCTGTCACAAGAGCCTCATTGTCATTTGGAGTACAGGGACAGGACACACACCCAAACAGATGACAAGCCTGGAGCAGAGGGAAAGTGAGGGTTACAGTACTCCTCACTGTTTTCCTAGGCATCCCTGAGCTCATGGGAGGGAAGGGAGCAGAAAAAAAGAAACGCTTTGTTTTGGGGTGAGAGAAGCAGCTCAGCTTTACTCTCTTGAACTAAGGTCTCTATCTATCACCGGGCCCCTACACAATTTGACCAAAGGAAGCATTCCTGCACATTTCCAGGGCCTTAAGGAAAAACCTTCCTGAAATTGGAGACTGGGCAGAAGCTCCATAGCAAGAAAATCCCCCAAACTACCTAAGACAGCATTCTTTTTCTCCAGGAGTCAGGTGGTCACATTCTGTCCTACTTGCAGTATTAGATCAGTCTTTGCCCATCAGTGTCATGTGATTTTGTACCATTTCTGCTTTCCCTCCATTCATACTATGTTTTGCCTCCATTCTTACTGTCCCTTCAATTCTGCTCCATTTGGTCCCACTCTAGATTCACTCAGCAATGGGGGATACTGACCTGTAAGGAAGACAAAATCGTGTCTCGCCTTTCTCAACCTCTTCTTTGAACTGCTGCACACAGTCCAGGAAAGCCACCATGGCATGATCAAACTTGTTGTCCCAGAAAAACCGCAACCCCCCAGAACAGTATAATGGCAGCTCCTGCCCAAGAAGAGAGAATTGGCTATGGGTGTGGCACCAGGACGGGCTATCAGAGATTGTTCCCAATCCTACCAATCTCTCAAGTCATGTTCTTTCTGTATTCCACTGAAAACAGTAACCCTGGGAAAATAACAATGCACCTAGAATGTTTTTATTATCAATGGAAATGTATTAAACATCTACCTCACAGTGATTCCTTCCCCACCCTAGAGCACACATTCTCCTCTGATCTGCCTATATCCCTTCTCAACAGACTGTAAAAAACACTCATTTTCTCTCTAGGCCTCAAAGAACTAATCCTGAACTGGACAAGACATTGGCTCTTCATGAGATATTTGTCTAGGGAGGAAATGGAATAATGTCATTATCAAGAATAAACTGTTTTTTTAGGAGATATAAAAATTCTGTATTCCAGTGAAAATGGAGTTCCCAGAGTACCTTAGATTTGTCTGTCAGAGACTCCAGGTAAGAATGGTTTCCATAGGGAACAAGTCGATACCTAAAAAGGAGATGGATACAGAGATGGATATAGGGCTCCTCCAAAAGTGATTATTGGGATGTTAGAATCCAATGATTCTGAGACTTCATCCTACCTCTTTTATTATTTCCACCCTCTCTCTCACCTCCCTATAGGCTCCATGTTTAAGATTTTGCTTACTGAACAAAGTACATATATAATCGTCTGGCGGGGGCCTTTGTGAGTGAATGTCTGTTTTGGTTTAGATTTAAAAACGAAAACTGAAAATAGCTTGAGGAACGCTAAAGTTCTGGAGATACTGGTGGGCTGGGCACCACTGCAGCTCGAGGACTGCTTGATCAATAGAAAGAGCCCTATGGTGAGCGGAAAACCAGAAACAGAAAGAAAACTCCCAGGCTATTGGGAGTAAGGGTTCCTGCCATAGTGGACAGCAGTACCAGTATGGAGTACAAATTATATCAAAGACATACCATACCCCAAGAAAGGGCTACATATCTTACCTCTGAAATTTCAGACCCATCTTATTGGCCAGGGCATGGAGCAGCAACACTGTCTGGCCCCAAGCAGCATTAATCTCATTCCATTCCACAGGAACACTGGGCAAGCGACCCAGTCTGAAGTTATTAATTGTGCCAAATTGTCCACTATGCCTATAGAAGGCAAAAGGACAGGGAAAAATACAGGGAGAACTTAAAACTTAGCAACTTCTAAGACTTCCTGCTCTTACCTAAAACATAAATCTCCCTCCTTACTAGTATCTTCAGATTCATATATCCAAGTCCTTCTTGGTACTTTAAACACATGTCTACAATGTGAGTCATCTTTCCACCTGCTGCTCAGATGCCAAAGCAGAAATTGGGGCATTATCCTTGAATGCTCTCTCAGCTCTCTCCCTTCAAGAAAGTATCAAACTCTGATTTTACTTCCTAAATCTCTTTAATCTGTCCACTTCTCTCCAAACTCAATGCCATTACTCTCTTTTTCTATTTAGATTCCTACTAACAAGTTTCCTTACCAAAAATAGTACCCTCTTCTCTCAAGTCATTTCTCACATTGCAGGTAAAGTTATCACAAATGCTAATGTAATTACGTCACTTCCCTGCCTAAAATGCTTCAATGGCTCCCACTGCCTTTTTTAAATTTTATTTTATTTTTTATTGATTTCAGAGAGGGAGACGGAGAGACAGAAACATCAATGATGAGAGAGAATCGTTGATCAGCTGCCTCCTGCACGCCCCACACTGGGGGGTCAAGCCTGCAACCCAGGCATGTGCCCTGACCAGGAACTGAACCGTGACCTCCTGGTTCATAGGTTAATGCTCAACCACTGAGCTACAACAGCTGGGCTACCACTGCCTTTTGGATAAAGTCCAAATCCCTTCATGATACCTACAAGGTACTTTAGGAACTGGTAACTCTCCAGTTTCATATCCTGTCATTCTCCCCTTTACACTCTAGGCACAATAAGCTCCTTTCAGTTCTCTGAATTCACCACTCCCACTTTCCTCTGTTTCTTTGCACATGATGTTCTCTCTGACAGGAACAACCCCCTCCTCTGCAGACTTCTATTCACATCTCAGCTTAAACATCAACCTCCTCTGAGGGAAACTTTCCATGTGGCCTGCTCACATTGGGTGAAGTGCCCTTATGTGTTCCCACAGCACCCTAGATTAACCATTATCAATCTGTATTACAAGTGCCTATTACTTATTCATCTCTTCCACTAGATTATAAACAACTAGAAGGTAGAATGCATATTGTTTGCTGTTGCCATCCTAGTGCTTAGAATAGTGCCTACCACACAGTAGATGCTCAATAGATACTAGTTAAATGGATAAAACATCAAGTAAATTAATACATGACTGACCCTACAGGTAAGAAATCAGCTCCAGGCAGAGGACCAGAATTTCATGTGGCTGGAGGGCTCAGATCTGTCCCTTTCCTTGGTAGAATGGATGGCACCAAGCTCTAGAATTCCAATCCCCTTTTACCTAGCCCATCCTAAGGATGGAAAAAACTAGATGGGATGAAAATGATATACAGTCTTATTTCGCAGGAGGTGGGCACCCTCGCTTAGTGGTCAACAGCTAAGGTCCAGATATGTAGTGCTTTCCAGACACTCCTCACCCTCCAGCCCTCATTACCAAATGTGGAAGGTTGCATTAAAGACGTTGGTTTTCTTCAGCTTGTCCAGCTGCATCTGGGCATAACGCATCTGGTTTTCTACACTCTTCAGCTCATCATCCAGTTCCAGCTGTTGTCGTTTAAATTCACTGTATTCCCTCTGATACCTGTGAGCAGCCAAAGTGGCCATTGAAGACTGTTAGTTTGGGGGCTAAAATTTCTCTGTTATCACCCTCCTTAAGGACTTCTTCTTAGTGATTATGGTTACATCTAGTTACAGCATCACTGAGATTTGTCACAGATCACACTCAAAGAACATACTTGCCCCGGTTGTTTTGCCTAGGAGGGACAGGAATGTCTCAAATTCCAGCTGCCCATTTGCAAAAAGGGGAGGAAGAAAGGACTCTTCCAAACCAGGCCAAACACCTCTCGATGTCTGACCTTTTCCAGAATCAAGGTGAAATGTGTCAAGAGTGGCTTCTTCATGGCTTGGCCATAACTGAACTCCTATAACTTCACCTCTACATTCTTATTGTCCTTTATATAGTAAACACCAGAGTCCTCAGGCTGATGCTCTATCCAGTGAGCCAAACCGGTTTCGGCTCTTATTGTCCTTTAAATAGTAAACACCATTTCCAATGAAACTTGTTACACTGCTCTGTGAAAAATTAACTTTTTGTTCTGTCCTTCACTTCCCCTATTTCAGTTAATGTGGACACTATGTCTCCTCCAATAGACAGAGGGTTCTCTCAGGTCGAGAGCACCAAGGAAATTTTTGAGCTGAGAAGGAATGAATGTGGGCCAATATGCTCATCTCTCCAGAGCAGGATGCTGGGTGCAGAGGCTGACTTACCCAATGAGCCCCGTTCCCTACAGCACATAGCTGTGACTACAGCCCTGGCTCTCCATTCTCTATTTAATCAACATGCTTTTTTTACTTAGTCATGCTGACCCTTCATACATAACTCTTCAAACAAATCTCTAGAAACAGGGCCTGGAAACAATATGCAGGATCCAGAGCAGACATGCTGCAGAGTGACAGCTGAATGCAGCTTACAAACTAATCAGACACATTCAGCTGGAAGCCATTTCCCCTCCTGGAGCTTTCAGGGCAGGAAATTAGAAGAACAGGGTGATCACTTACTGAGCCTCCTCCTGATCCAGTCGCTCAGCTTCAGCCTGGACCTTTTCGAGATTTTCTGCTACTAATTTACGGTTCTTTTCCACATCTTCCAGCTCCTGAATCAGCCTCTCCTCCTCTAATGTCAGCTCCTTTAGCTCCATCTGTAGCTGTTCACTGTCATCCTCATTCATTTGCTCTAAGATCTCCAAACAGCGCCTGCCAAGGACAGAGAGTATGCTTGCAGAAGGAACCTGTTATTCTGTTTACCTGAGTTGAGCATAGCTCTTGGGTAAGAACCAGGCAGTCTCAGAGCAGTGATGGCTCTAAGACCCAGATGTCAGCGTCCAGGCCCTGGCTCTGGAGGCACTCACTTGTAGTTCTGACACTCATTTTCAGTGACGTTGAGCTGAGTGTCCAGCTGGTCTAACAGAGTATCTGTGCATTCCTCACACAGTGGGTGATCCACATCTGTCTGGCCTGACATGATGTCAAAAAGGTCCCCAGTAACCTGGAAGTATGGGAGAGTCAGGGTAGGACCTGCCCTGCTACCTGCCCAGACAATCCCCTCTACCAGCCATGCCCCCTGCTTGATGCTGGAATGAGGCCGACTTGCCTTCAGTCTTCGGCTGAGGTTCTCCATGGTTCCGCCATCAGATGCCTCCCCAATCAGAGTGAAGCTGTTGGCACTTTCCGTAGACATCATCCTGCAGACAGCCCCCCGCCCATGGGCCACATGAGGGAGCAGAGAGGCCTCCTCCACCTACTGCAGTGCCAGTGGCAGAGACTCTCAAGCACCAGCTGAGGGGCCTCAAAGTGCATACCCACTCCTAGCCCGACTGACCTCCCAAGGGTACCTCTCTCCCAAGGGAAGGCCATGCTAGTCTTCCACAGGGGCACTCAGCACGAAGGTTGGCCTGGACAGACTAAGGAGGGAGAGGGGGCATCAAAAACTGATGTGTGTGTCTATAATAGAAAAGGAAGGAGAATCCGGAAAGACCATTTTTTAATATTACACCCCTCGACAGCCACCTTCACATGCATCCATAACTAAGAACCTGAACATATAACATTAGCTGTTCTTAAACTTTTCAAGAGCCCATCTCTTTTATTAGTCAATCAGCCCCTGGACTTTTCTCACTTCTTTATCATGAGAGTTATTGTCTCTTTCCACGTGTAAATGGCTACAGGAAAAACTCAATTAGTATTGGAAGGTGATGGGCCAGTATAAGGGAATGCATCTTTTTTGGAGGAGCCAAAAGGCTGGGTGATGATACATTTCTATCACCTGGCTCCAGATCTCAATTGTGGGTTCTATTAAAATTCTACTAGTCTTTGGCAAGGAGCAGGGGGCTGAAGAGTAGTAGGCACCTGGCTGGGGGGATGAATCTGCGAGAGACACCATCCTGACGAGAGTCAATAAATGGCTCCTGGGAACGAAATAAGAGGGCATTAGAATTTGGCAGCTTAGAACTATTTGGCTTTACTCTTGATTGACAACCACAAGACGATAAACCAGAGACTTAACTGGGTATTACCTAGACTTTCCTTAAATAGTAAGAAAGGACGCCGGGTGCAGACACACCCCAAGTCCCATTTGATTTTTTTATGGGGAACAGCATTCCCTATGTTATATTCAATTGTAATTAAATATGCATTTTCTCAACACTTACTAGTCAGGGGTAAGGGTGAGATGCCCTAAATATCATGGCACAAGGAAAAAGCCAGATCAGACTATAATGAAGTTTGGCATGGCAAAGAAAAAAGTAGGTAATTTATATGTTTTAAATACATTAATATAATTTATATGTGATCAAAAACTTATATCTGTCTTTGGCAATGAAAATGATCACTGAAGTTATCACAGTTTAAAAATGACATGTTCTCAAAAAACAAAAAAAAAGACATGTTCTTTAACAATGACAATCCCCCCTGGCTAGGGTAATCATATAATTTGTTGCCAAAACCAAGATACTTTTGAGAATAGAGAGGAGTGGATATTAATAATTAGTTAGGACAACAGATGTAAGCCAGGAATGCCCTGAGATGACCTAGATATATAGGTCATCCCATCTCTCACCTATAATGGCTTATAATTCTGCATCAAATAAAGAAGAACCTCTCTCCATGTTTTTAAACGGATGACTCTTTCAGTAACCCTGTAACCTCAGGTACCTCCAATGATCCACAGTGGCTTGATCATGTAGAATGCCTCGTTAACCAGAGATCCCAAAAGTTTGTGGGCTCTAGAAACACCAAGTACCCTGCAGAAACCCGGTTTGCATTCCAGTGTTTCCTACCTCTCCTGAGTTACCCTCTTCCTCCTGGGTCTCTCCTGATTTCACCTGGGCTGTGGCAAGTAATGGAGCTAAGGGCAAGGAAAATATTGAGTCAGAAAGAATCTTATCAAAGGAGTGGGTATAAAAGTATAGAAAAAGGCCCTGGCTGGCACCTCAGTGGTTAGAGCATCAGCACCCACATCAAGGGCACAAACCTGGATTGCGGGTTCGATCCCTCGTCCCAGGAGGCAACCAATCGATGTGTCTCTCTCACATCAATGTTTCTCTCTCTCCCTTCCTGCCTTCCATTCTCTCTGGAAATAAATGGGAAAAAAATATCCTTGGTGAGGATTAACAGCAATAACAAAAAAGTATAGAAAAAGAATTGGAATCATACTCATAACCACCCCCACCTATACCTTTTTCTTAAAGTACCATTTACACAAAGAAGAATCTTTTCTTTACCCCCATTAAATGAGATTAAAGAGTTGTTAAATTTTTTCCAAAATAACCTAACTATACAAAAGGCTAATATGCTAAGTGTCCTTCCCTCCATCCAGGACACTCCCTAGCTTCCTCTCCCTAGTGACGACTAGCCTCCTTGCAGTTTCTTCATAGCCAGGTGCAAACATTTCACACTTTAACCAAATGTCTGTGAAGCGTTTTCCCCATGCCTCATCTCATTTGATCATCACAGAAGTCCTGGAGTAGGTAGGTAGGAGACTCGGTGGAATCCTATTTTCTTTTCATTAGCCGGAAAACAGAGATTTAGAAAGCTTAGAAACTTGACCCGACTGAAAAGAAGTAAGAAATGGTGGACCTTGAAAATGACTTCAGGTTTTCTCACTGCACAGAATATAGTCAAACACTGCTGCAGTTAAATATTTTAACCTTTGTTCTCCCTGCGTGATCTACAATAATAATCTGCTTCGGTTGATATTTACTGCTGTGTTGCTGACAATTACCTGAAAGAGAAGTTGGGGTGCTCCACTGGCCTGGTAGTTGGGGTGCTTCACTGGCCTGGTAAAAGTTTAGCTACATCAGAAAGCAGGTCTAATTAAGCTAGTTTATTCTATATCTATAAAAGGCTAAGTTGACTTGTGATACATATAAAGCTCTCGCTGGCGCCAATCACATGCATGTGTTTCGATCTGTCATTGTTGATGACAGAATTTGGTTGACACTTCTATTATAGAGAAAGGGCGAATAGCGATATTAAAATATTTCTTCTAATTAATTTCCTTCCAATGTGCATGAATCCGTGCACCAGGCCACTAGTGATATTATGGTTATGTTTTTAAAGATGCCTTATCTTTCAAAAATAGTTACAAAATATTAACTGTATTTATGTTTGGGATTTACTTCAAAATAATTTGGGCCCTAGCCGGTGCTCAGTGGTTAGAGCATCGGCCCACAAACTGAAGGGTTAGTCAAGGGCATGCACTTTGGTTGCAGGCTCGATCCCCTGCCTCAGTGTGCAGGAGGCAACCAATTGATGTGTCTCTCTCACATTGATGTTTCTCTCTCTGTCCCCTCTTCTTCCTTCCCTTCCACTCTCTGAAAATCAATGGGAAAATATCCTCCCCTAAAAAAAAAATCCTATATAATAAAACTCTAATATGCAAATCAACTGAACATAATAACCAGACATTATAATACGCACCGACGACCAGGGGGCAGACACTCAACGTGGGAGCTGCCCCCTGATGGTCAGTGAGCTCCCACAGGGGGAGCACTGCTCAGCCAGAAGTCGGGTTCACAACTGGTGAGCACAGCGGCAGCGCTAAGGACCGAGCCTAAGCTGGCAGTAGGACATCCCCTGAGGGGTCCCGGACTGGGAGAGGGCCCAGGTTGGGCTGAGAGACCCCCCACCCCAGTGCATGAATGTTGTGCACCGGGCCTCTAGTATGTATCTATGACAATAATAATAATAATAATAATAAAAGTGTAATATGCCAATTAGACCGGACATCCTCCTTCCGGACGACTTTCCGGATGAAGCTGGGGCTGGGGCTGCGAGGGAAACCCGGGTCCTGAGTGCCAGGGAAGCCGGTGCTGGCAGCCGGGGGAAGGAAAGCCTACTCTTGCACAAATTTCGTGCATCGGGTGTCTAATATATACATATATATGTGTATATATATACACACACGCATACATATCCTCCAGTGAGGATTAAAAAAAAAAGAATGTTAAAAATAATTTGGGCCCTTGCTGATTTGGCTCAGTGGATAGAGCGTCAGCCTGTAGACTGAAGGGTCCCGGGTTTGACTCCGGTCAGGGGTACATGCTCGGGTTTCAGGCTCAGTCCCCAGTAGGGGGCGTGCAGGAGGCAGCCAGTCAATGATTCTCTCTCATCATTGATGTTTCTATCTCTCTCTCCCTCTCCGTTCCTCTCTGGAATCAATAAACATATATTTAAAAAAATAAAATAAAATTTAAAAAACAAAAATAATTTGGGGTGGGAGAATAGATGGGGCTAAATGAAACATTATTAAATATGCATTAATAATTGTTGAAGGTAGGTGTTTTTAACAAAGTGAAAAAACAAATTAAGTGAGTGGGGATGGGAGGTGAGTGAAGATACAGAGAACACAAGAATGAGAGAATGTAGCTAGTTGTTGAAACTAAGTGATGGATACAAGGGAGTTCATTATGCTATTCTCTTGGCTATATATTTAAAATTTTCCCATAATAAAAAGTTTAAAATATATTAAAGAGTTAATTCTCTTCAGAGAGAGAAATCAGGTAGTAACATTAGCTAACATTTACTGAGTATTATTTGCCCAGAATATTCCTAAGTATTTATGTTCTTTGTCATATTTGATTCTTAAAACTACCTTGAGATTGTTTTATGTTTTACTGATAAAGAAACCAGACCTAGAGAGGTGATGTAACTTGCAAAAAGTCACTCAGCTAGTAAATGACAGCCAGGGTTTAAATCCAAGCAGGCTGTCTCCAGATCCTTGAGCTTATTCTTTTAATGTTTGGTTTTTTTTAACTGAATTTTAGAGAGACAGTAAGGGAGACAGAACCCCAAGACCTCTTGACGCTCAACCGCTGAGCAACACGGGCCAGGCTCCTTGAGCTTATTTTAACTGCTTATTCAGTTTTCTCTTTTAAAAACTACATCTCACTTCCTGGGTCTATGAGAATTGTCTCTCCATTTACTAGCTGTTGACCACTGGGTAAGTCACTTAAGTTTTCTGAGCCTCAACTCATTTGTAAAATGATCCCTACGGGTTGCTGCACGGACTAAACTAAGTAAAGCATGCAATGCACTTGGTACATGGTAAATCCTTAAAATGTGCCCTTTATTATTACATATACGTACATATTCCTTTACTCTGAAAGAGCAGGAGTAAGAAAACTAAGGACCTTTCCTTGCTATACAAAGCTCTCTGAGGCGCACTGAGTCAGAAGTCCTTTATGTTCCTGATAAGAAAACAGGGAGCTAGAGAGATTAAGTGACTTTCCTATGGTTTACACGGGAGTCTGTGGCGGACTGCACGGACAGACACCTTAAGATCTACATCTCCAAAGCTGCCCACTTTCAACGATTTTGACCACCCTCTTTGCAAGGGTCTCGCTGACCTGTGAGCTCCTGGATGGTGACACGGTCCAGGATCTTGAAGCTCGTGTCCAGCTTTAGGGGCTGGCTGCAGCGCTGGCACACGAAGCTCACCTGCATGGTGCTGCTGGACGTCTTAGATCCCTCCATCCCTGCGGCGATGGAGAGGAGGCGATATTAGGGAGAATCGGCGCTCTAGAATCCCGGGTCTGGGGCTACTGAAGGGGGAAAATCCCGCCCGCGCCGTTCTCTCTAGGGACGGTACGATAACAAGTGGACCTGCTTCCGGGGCAGCCCCGGCAAAAACAGTTTACAGCCGAGTCAGGGACAGGCGGCAATAGGCGCCGTCAGGGCTCCCAGGCTCCCTTCTCCGGTTGCGGTTCAGCCCTCGACGTTCTTCATCTCGGAGCCCGGAGCCCGCCACCCTGGTCCGGTCTACCGCTGGGGCACTACGGCCTCCGGGCTGCCCTGGAGGGAGGCCTCCAGAACTGCCATCGTCCTGTCTTCAGCTACTTCCCGGTGGGCCGGAGGACTTCCGCCTAGACCGGATGTGACGCCACGACGGCGGCAGCTGCAGGAGGAGCCAGTAGGTCGGTCCAGATCCACCCGCTTTCGGGCCGGGCTGCGGCCCCTAGAGGCTGAGCTGGGAAACGCGGCCGGCGGCGGGTGAGCGTAGGTTGCCTGGGGAAGTGGAAGGACCGAGTAGGGAGAGATGGAGGAGTCTCTGCCATTCTCTAATTCAGTGACTTTTCTTTAGATTTGTCACTTCTGAGCGGAGCCACTTTAGTTCTTTCTGCAGTATCAGTTTTAAAAGTTTCTCCTTGGGAGAGCTGGGCTTTCTTTCAAACGCCCCCGAGAGAGTGGTAGACACACTTGGAGGGGAGGTAAACTTTGTGTTTTATATTATAATGTAATGGGGTGACCCGCGGAGACGACCACCAGGGACTCAGATAAAAATTTAGGAGCCTTTATTAAGCTGGCCAGCGACTACAGTTACAGCACCCTGCCGAAGCAGAGGCTGAACTGCAGCCCCGACCAGATGCAGAAGCAAGCTTTTATTCACAAAAACCACAAAACAGTTGGCTAAACACACACAAAGTTCGTCGCTCTATTTCTCAACACAAGATACAGACTCAGTCGAATCGGTTTGGCTCAGTGGATAGAGCGTCGGCCTGCGGACTCAAGGGTCCCAGGTTCGATTCTGGTCAAGGGCATGTACCTTGGTTGCAGGCACATCCCCAGTAGGGGGTGTGTAGGAGGCAGCTGATTGATGTTTCTCTCTCATCGATGTTTCTAACTCTATCTCTCTCCCTTCCTCTCTGTAAAAAATCAATAAAATATATATTTAAAAAAAAAGAAAGGGCACAGGCTCATACCTTTGAAAGGTTAGGTTCCTGGAGCCTGTCACCCCTGGCTAAACCATGACCTGCTTGTAAAAAATGTTAAGAGGGAGCTGTGATCTTTGCAACAGAGCCAGAGACTGCGATGACCTAATTTAACTGTAACCTTCTATTGTTCCTAAGCCCTGGGGCGTTTATTACATTCTCTACTGGTTTTTAACAGAAATCAAATCATTGATTCTGCTTCCTGCCAGCCTTCTTTAGGGATTTGTTGGTAGTGGGTGCCCCAGGCCTCACTGTCCTGGTAAACCAGAGTAGTGAGTCAAGATAAAAATGTTTTAGTTTTATATTTTATAACATCTTTATATGTTTCAATATCTTAAGTGCTCAACTTTCTCTAATTAATAATTTTATTGTATTGACAATACAGGAAGTTAGGGGAATAATGTCATGAAATTACCCATAATCTCACCACACTATAACTTTTGTTTTCCATTAAAATGTTTTTCCTATGTATTTTAACACGATTGTATTTGTATTTATAATTTATATGCAATTTTTGTATCCTTCTTTTAAAATTTAACAGTACTTACTGAATAATTTTCCATGTTGCTTACAGTTTAGGTAATTGTCATCGCTGCATCACAGCACATCAAGTGCACTAACAATGTATTTCTTTGTTGCTGGAAACTCCCATTGCTTCCAGTTTTGGTAATTACAGTAATGTTGCAATGAAGAGCTGACTGCTTTCTTATGATAAAGCCTCACTATTGGAATTAATGATGAAAAGAGTATGGCTTTCTCATGTCTCTTGATTAACATTAGCAATTGTTTTCCAGAGCAGTTGCACATAATCATATTCTGCCTCTAGTAATGTATGAGAGAGCCCCTTTCATGATGCCTTGGCCAGTATTAGGTATCATATATTTGAGGAATGAGGGGGCGAGGGGAAGACATGTCCCTGTTATTTTCATTGGCATATTTGGTATAGATTGGGTTGGTGTTCTCCTTTTGTGAATTTTGTTTGCATCCTTTGCCCATTTATCTATTAGGTAATATTTTGCTTAATAATTTTCATTGATTTGCATAACTGGTCTATTAAGGTATTTCCCAGATGTGCGAGTTTTAAATTCTTATGAGGTCAAATCTGCCTTTTCGTTTTCTTGGTGACTTATATTTCTTTTCTTAAAATATATTTTTATTGATTTCAGAGAGGAAGGGAGAGGGAGAGAGAGAGAGAAACATCCATGATGATAGAGAATCATTGATCAGCTGCCTCCTGCACGCCCTTAACTGGGGATTGAGCCCGCAACCCAGGCATGTGAATCTTGACCGGAATCAAACCTAGGACCCTTCAGTCCACAGGCCAAGGCTCTATCTACTGAGCCAAACCGGCCAGGGCATTGGTGACTTCTATTTCTTAGAAAGTCGTTCTCACTTCTAGAAATGACTTTCTTATTATTTTGAATGTAGGTGACCCTCCTATAATTAGACGTAATATAGGAACTAGATTTATTTCCTCCTGGTATTGCTAATTAGATCATCTTTACAACCCTTCTTCCTCTTGGATCTTTCAGCTTGAGACTCCCTCCAGGGGAGGCCTGCCGTGGTGGGTTCACAGCCTACATTTCTTCCTGCTTGGCTGCACTAATGCCGTCTCAGAAAGGCAGAGAGATGTCACGGGCTTCGAGGGGAAGAGTGCATAGAGATTACAGCTGAGGCTGAAAGTCTAGACTGAGTTCAAACCTATCTTCATCACTCACCAACACTGACCTTGAGCAAGTTATTCAACTACTCTGTGCCTTGTTTTCTTGTTTCTGAAGAGAGCATAATAGTGTATGTCACATAGGGTAGTGTGATGATTAAATGATCTAATATGAGGTACAAAGAGCAAGGCCTGGCACATAGTAAACTCTCTGTGTGCCCTGCTGCTTGGAGAATATATGACACGCAGTATTTATAGTGCTCAAGGGATTGTGAATACTCAACATACCCCAAGTCATCAATTCAACAAGTATTTATTGAGGACCTACTATGTACCAATCACTCTTCTAGGTCTGGGAGGATACATTGGTGAACTGTTCTCATAGCTTATATTCTAGAGGAGAGAATTTGAGAAATGTAAACAAATGAATGATTTCAGATAATGGTAGATGTTATAGGTTGAATTTTGTACCCCCAAAAGATGTTGAAGTCCTAATCCCAGCACCTGTGATGTGACCTTATTTGGAAATAGTGTCTTTGAAGATGATCAAGTTAATGAAGTCCTTAGGGTGGGCTCTAACCCAATATGACTGATGTTCTTATAAAAAGGGGTAATTTGGCCCTGGCCGGTATGGCTCAATTGGTTGAGTGATGTTCCATGCACCAAGAGGTCACTGGTTTGATTCTTGGTCAGGGCATAAACAAGAATCAACCAATGAATGCATTAATAAGTGGAACAAAAAATAGATATTCTCTCTCTCTCTAAAAATCAATTTTTAAAAAGGCAATTTAGACACAAAGATAGTCATAAACAGAGGGATGACAGTTGGTTGGGGTGTCGTCCAGTGAACAGAGAGGCTGCTGGTTTGATTCCCTGACAGGGCACATACCTAGGTTGTGGGTTCAATCCTAGGTGGGTGTGCATATAGGAGGCAACCGATCCATGTTTCTCTCACAAATGGATGTTCCCTCCCCCCCCCCTTCCCGTCTCTAGAAAACCAGTAAACAATAACTCGGGAGAGCATTAAAAAAAAAAACAGAAGAAAAAGGGGGAAACAGATGTTAATGAGCAAGAAGGGTAGTACGGGCTATGTTATATGTAGTCTTGAATAATGGAAAAGGACTTTTTTTGAGTCTGAAAGTAGGGATGATAATTATATAGTTTAAAGAATAACCCTTTCATGCTAAGCATTAACAGGTAGCTTATTTGACAATAGCTACTATGTATGTAGTGTCTGCCTTGTGTCCAGGTACTGTGCTAGTTCTTTGAAATATATATGACTTTCAATACTCAGAACCCTACAAAATTATATATATATTTGTTAATAGTGATTAAAATAAAACTTGACAGATGAGGGAATTGAGACTCAGCATTTCAGTAATTTTATCAAGACAGCACAGTTAGTGAAGAGCTGAGGTGGGATTTAAAACCAGGTCTCTCCCTGATTCCAAAGGCCATAGTCAGTTGTACTTCATTTAACTGCATATTCCCATTTCCCTTGCACTTAGCATAGAGGCCTGACCAGGATAAATGTTTAGCAGTAGCAGTGACCCCAAAATATAAATCAGATGACCTGCCCTTGCACTTAATCCAACTTGTTTCCTAACAATCCTCCCCACCCCACTCCCAGCTCGCTAGTCTTTCAATGTCTTCAATAAAACCCATACTATTCTCTTTATCAGTCATTTGTTTCCTAACATTTATTAAATTTTGTCATTAAAAAAAAATATTTTATTGATTTTTCACAGAGAGGAAGAGAGAGGGATAGAGCGTTAGAAACATCGAGAGAGAAAAAACATCGATCAGCTGCCTCCTGCACACACCTCACTGGGGATGTGCCCGCAACCAAGGTACATGCCCTTGGCCGGAATCGAACCTGGGACCTTTCAGTCCGCAGGCTGACGCTCTATCCACTGAGCCAAACCGGTTAGGGCTAAATTTTGTCATATTTTCAGTTTACTTTCTGGTATCTTTCCCCAGTATTAATCCCCATGAGACCAGAGAATTTGAGTTTTGTTTACCTCTGATATCCCAGAGCTGTGCTGTTCAATACAGGAGCCACTAGTCACAAGTGGCTATTCAGTACTGCAAATGTGGCTCCTCTGAATTGAGATGTGCAGTGAGTGTAAAACTCATACTGGATTTTGAAGACTTGGTATGAGAAAAGAACGTATATGATCTCATAAATATTTTTTAAGATTGATTACGTGTTTAAATACTTGGCGAAACTAGGTTAAATATATAATTAAAATTAACTTCACCCGTTTTACTTTTTAATGTGGCTACTAGAAGATTTTAACTTACATTAAGTGACTCATATTATATTTCCAGGCTCTGAGGCAGTGTTGTCCCAGAGCCTAGCCCAGTGTCCTGACTCATTTTATTTAGCGAAATAACCAGTGTTAACAGACAAACTGAAAAAATAAAAAGAAGAGGGTGAGAGGAGGCATGATATTTGCCTCCCATTAGCAAAATGGATACAGCATTGTCCTAGAAGTCAGGAGACCTGGGTTCTGTTCCAGGATTTACTGTGTAGCCGACCCCACTCTGGGGGTCACTCTGCCCATCAGGCAGCGGATCTCCAATGTCTGAAAGTGTATGAGTAAGTGATGGAGAACGGTGGGGAACCTGGTACAACACACCTTGTCCTCTCTTTGGCTCGAGCACAGCACTAGAGCTTCCGCGGCCAACGGGAGGAGGCAGCAGGAATCGTAGACCAGATCCCTGAACTCACAGCCGGGACCGCCAGCTTCCTCGGTCTGACGTCACAGGGGCGCGACGCCGTCGTCGGTCCGGTCCTCCAAACTGCAGAGCTCGTTAGGTTCCTTCGGCGAAGGCTAGTGCCGAGCCAGCAGAGAGTCACACAGCTCCCGAGTCTCTCCGGGACTCAGTTCTCAGTAAACTAGCCTCCGCCACCCTCCCTCGAACTTTCCTCTTACCCGGCACTGGCACCCGGGAGCTACGAACCTGGAAGGAGCGTGCACAGCCAAACCTCAGTGCGGCTGCGCAAAGCACGTGCGCATCCACGCCGGAGTCCCGGCGCCTGGCTGTGACGCAACTTCCGGCGTGAGCGGCGAAAGCCGGGAGGGCAAGCGATAGTGCAAGCAGGCATCCAGCAGCAGGCAGCAGGCGGGCGGGCGGACAGGCGGCACAGAGGGAGGGAGCGAGCGAGCAAGTGAGCAGTCCGTGAGCCAGCGAGGGCAGCCGCGTCCCGAGAGCCGCCGAAATAACTCCCGTCCCTCTGACCCCCTCCCCGGAGCCCACAGCGCCTCCGGTCTCCAGCGGAGCGAACACGGCCCTGCCCGGCCATGGCCTCGTTGCTGAAGGTGGATCAGGAAGTGAAGCTCAAGGTAGCGACACCGGCCCGGGCTTCCTTACCCCTCGCTTCGATCTCGGAGCACTCCGACCGGCTCCCTACTCCCCATGGCGTCTTTGTCTCCCTGGGGACACCAGCTCTGAGCTTCCGCTCAGCTCAGCCCAGCCCCCCCTCCTCCCGGAGACCGCATCCGGGGAGAGGATCATATAGGATGGCTTTCTGCCCCTTGTCTGGTGATGGAGAGCCCCGCGGACACGTGGTGGATTCAGTGCTTGAGGCTAGTGACAGCTGGAAGTTCCCCAGCCCCGCCTCCGGACGCTGCCGCTGTCCTTGGAGTCAGGCCTGCCTCGCATCTTAGGTCGGGTCTGGAAGGGAGTCGGCGGGCACGTTTGTGAGCTCACACCTCCCCCATCTACCGGCCTTTCGTCTGCTCACACACTCAGACCGCCTCACACACAGGGAGGGAGAGAGGGAAGACAGGTGGGGGCCGCCCTCCAGCCCCGCTTCCCTCTCCTGAGATGGAGAAATGGGTCCTCAAAAAAAGAAAGTACTTGCAGTCCGGGGGCCTCTCCGCTTCTCACTACCATTACAAGGTGCGGGAGAGACAGCTAGCTTTGGGTTTCCCTGTCCTGCCCTTAACCTCTGTTGCCAGGTACTGACTTGCTCTTACTGAATTGCTCTTTGTTAATTTTAGGTTGATTCTTTCAGGGAGCGGATCACAAGTGAGGTGAGTGAAATAAATAGCAAAACGAGTGTTGGTTAATAATCGGGAGTTTCCCAAAGGGTAGATAACTGCTGAGAGAGACCGTCCCACAATTTTAATGCATTTCTTCTCATCTTTAGGCAGAAGACTTGGTGGCAAATTTTTTCCCAAAGAAGTTGTTAGAACTTGATAGTTTTTTGAAGGTGAGAGACCCTTTTCCTCAGCTTTCCCAATTTTTTTTTTTGGGGGGGGGGCTGATCTTTCTGTCAAATGGGACAAATCATGTGTTGGTTCCATTTTGTTCTGTACTGTAAAGCACTCTCATATCTTGCCCTTCACGTGAAATATTTACTTGTTCATCTTGAAAAGACTAATGTTTGGGGGGGGGGGGGGGGGCGTCTCTTTTTCAGGAACCAATCCTAAACATTCATGACCTAACTCAGATCCACTCAGACATGAATCTCCCTGTCCCTGACCCCATTCTTCTCACCAATAGCCACGACGGACTGGATGGTGTAAGTGTCCTATATTTATCTTTGTCTTCTGTAGCAATAGGTTCTCTGTCCTCTCTTCCCTGGTCAGTTTGAATATGTACAAAGGAGACAGTAGGATTTGGATCTGGGAATGAGGATTCTTACAGACATGATGACTCCAGTACACCACCCCCCTGTAGATCCTGATTTTCATTTATAGCATGAGGTGAATTTGCCAATGCTACTCTGTGTGAGAGTGAGTTTTTTGTTTTTTTTTAATATATTTTATATCTTGGTCTGTTTCCATGGCTCATTTATAGCATGAGGTGAATTTGCCAATGCTACTCTGTGTGAGAGTGAGTTTTAATAGCTACAAGCTCCCTTAGGTTATCTTGGTCTGTTTCCATGGCTCTCAGCAAGACTTTCTTATCTGTTCCATGTTTCAATGTCTTGAGTCTTGTTATTGAATGAGTAGTTCTTCTTGATATGTAACTGCAGCCCCTGTCTTTGCTGTGCATCTTCATTACCTAGTCCTTATCGATTAATGTTCACATTCTGAAGCACTGATGACGCTGCATTGTTCTTTGTCTACATTATTGTCTCCTTGTTAGAACTTGTTGGTTCTGGAAAGCAGAAACTGTCTTAATCATCTTTGTATTCCCAGCACCTAGCATTGTTTCTGGTACGTAACAGGTGCTAAATATGTGTTTGTTGATGGGATATTGTGTTTCTTTGTGGAACCAGCAGATTTATGTATATTCCCTAAATTACCCTACATTGAAAGGTTCTTTTTTTCCTATTGTTTATAGCAGCCAGTTTCAACTGATGTAAGAATTTTTGAAACATGCAATTCCTGACTATTTAGTCAGGGGCACTGGCCTCTTTCCCCTGAGATTGTCAAATAAAAAAAATGACACAGCTAACACAACAATGGCATCCAGTGTGAATGAATCAAAATTATGCCTTGTTTTGGTCAGATAGGCAAAAAATATATTTTTGGTGTGCCACAGACTTTTAGTAATTAATTTTTGTGTGCCATGAGATGGAAAGGATTAAAAATCGCTGGCTATCCCTCTCTAGTTGTATTTCTTGAAAAGTTGGTCTTACAACTAGAATGTAACTTGCTTTCTAGCATAAACCTTTTCTTAAAGCCTTGTATGTACTTAGTAACTTGCACAAAATAATAAGACTAGAGGCCCAGTGCTCCCTCTCGCAGTCTGGGAGCCCTCTGGGGATGTCCTTGCAGGGAGCGGGCCTAAGCCGTCAGTTGGGTATCTTTAGCGCTGCGCTCACCAGCCTTGAGCCCAGCTTTTGGCTGAGCGGCACTCCGCTTGTGGGAGCACACTGACCACCAGGGAGCAGCTCCTGTGTTGAGCCTTCGCTTGTGGGAGCACACTGACCACCAGGGAGCAGCTCCCGCGTTGAGCGTTTTCCCCCTGGTGGTCAGTGCGCGTCATAGTGACCGGTTTTTCTGCAGTTTGGTCGATTTGCATATTAGCCTTTTATTATATAGGATAACCTATGGTGTCAAAGAAGGGATTAAACTTGTTTAAAATATAACTTGTTATAGGGATGGGAATGTTGAGAGCAGGCTAATTTCTGTCTGTTTCCTTAGCCCACTTACAAAAAGCGAAGGTTGGATGAGTGTGAAGAGGCCTTTCAAGGTAAGAGCCACCCCACCCCATCTACCCTCCGGCTTACAGCCTTGAGAAGCAGATGGATCTAGTGTTCTGGCCTGGAAGCAGGATCTGATTTTATTTCCTAGAGTTAGCATTCTCAAATCTTCCAAATGTGGTCATTATTTAGCACCCTGAACCTAACTTTCCAGTAAGAAGGGAGGTTTAACTTAATGTAAACTGGCCAAAGGAAAGGACTTGGGGGTCACTGCCTATTGCAGATTTTTCACAGAAGTCCCAGTTCCATGTTATTTTTTCCTCTTTGATAATAGTTGGTACATTCAGGCTTTAGAGCATATTTTAATTTCCTTATTCTTTAGACTTTGGGCATATTTAGACACTCATTTGTTAATCCATATATTCTCTTCGGTTCTGTTGGTGGTGTCATTGTTTGTTGTGACAGATAAAAGGCAGAGATCATAGCATCTCATGAATCTGGGAAGAAGAGGGAAGGGTGGAGGATGTTTTGTCCTGGCCCCCACCCCAATCATTTGGCCTTCTTCATGTCCTTGCCAGGAACCAAGGTGTTTGTGATGCCCAATGGGATGCTAAAAAGCAACCAGCAGCTGGTGGACATTATTGAGAAAGTGAAACCTGAGATCCGGCTGCTGATTGAGAAATGCAACACGGTGAGGCAGGGGCTAGTGACCTATGGGCTGACTTCAAACAGCCCAGCTTGAACTATGAAAAATCATGGATGGTGGGGCTGGAGGCATGGAGGTGATATGGGTGTTGGCAGACTAAGTATCTTGGCTCCTGTGCTCCTGGCATCTGGCACCAGCAGCATGAATTGTATACTTCATGGCATCAATAGAAAAAGCCGTGTTCCTCAAGCCTTGGTCCTCATATATGTTTTGGTCTTTTTACCCTGCAGGTCAAAATGTGGGTACAGCTCCTGATTCCTAGGATAGAAGATGGGAACAACTTTGGGGTATCTATTCAGGTAATTACATACTGGAAGGGAAGGTTTGGGAGATACTCTTACCTCCCCTGCTTTGTTTGCTTTTCCTTTATCTTTGGTCTGCTGTGGAGGGATGTGGAAGTGATTTTGACTCACCGTGTTTTTTGTTTGTTTTCAGGAGGAGACAGTTGCAGAACTAAGGACTGTTGAGAGTGAAGCTGCATCTTATCTGGACCAGATTTCTAGGTAGGGCTGCTTGGGCTTGGCCCAGGAATTGGGGGCTGGTGAGGTGGTAAGCACTGTCCGGGGTCTCCTGCAGCTTCCTCTTCTTTTTTCTCCTTCCAGATATTATATTACGAGAGCCAAATTGGTTTCTAAAATAGCTAAATATCCCCATGTGGTAAGTAAGGGTTTGGTGGCCTGAGGGTGGAAGTGGTAGGGTAGGGAGGAGTGACTGTTGCTGGGGAAGAGCTGACTGTGGATAGTCCAGCCTTGGGAACGAGCCTTTCCTCTGGCCCTTCTTTCAGGAGGACTATCGCCGAACCGTGACAGAGATTGATGAGAAAGAATATATCAGCCTCCGTCTCATCATATCAGAACTAAGGAATCAATATGTAAGTAACCTCGATCCCTGCCAACAGTTGCTCTGGCTTTTCTTAGTTCTGGTGATAAATTTCTTGCCACTCTCTGTGAGTCGAGATCGGGGACGGAGGTAAAGTTAATAAAAAGAGTTCTGCTTATCAACCAAGTGTCGAGAACTATGGAGTTGAGGGTATATAGCTGGGCATCTTCCTTCTTTCCACCTGGATGAGAGGGAGTGCGATATAGTATAGAGGTGAAGATGAAGTTGTTAGAGTCAGGCAGACTTAGGTTTGGAATCAACTCTACTGGTAATGTGTGGCCTTGGGCGAGTTGTTTAACCTCAGACTTCAAGGTTTCTTCATCTCTAAAATGAAACTTAGAGTATCTACTGCACAAAGATGGTTTTAAAAAATTAGCGAGATAATACATTAAAGGAACCAGTGCACTTCTTAAGTGTTCAACAAATGTTAGTTATTATTAGACACTCAGGAACTTGGAAATACCCAGTATACCTAGTTTGGGGGCATAAGAGAGGGAGAGCAACCACCTTGATTTCAGGTTCAAATGAGTGAGAATGGGATTATGTAAACGATTACTTGGGTAATTGGTTGGGAGGGATCTTTTCTTTTTGAGGTAGGAGTTGAACAGATGTGTGATTCTCTGATCTCTCTTCTCCCAGGTCACCCTACATGACATGATCCTGAAAAATATTGAGAAGATCAAACGGCCCCGGAGCAGCAATGCAGAGACACTGTACTGAGGCCAGGGCCAGGGCCAGGGGACTCTGTGAGTCTGGCTCAAGACCGACATTGCCTTGGTTTGTTACATGACTATCGTGATGGGGAAACTGGCTGGAAATAGTAATCACACCTCTCTCTGTTTTTAGTTAGAGTCTAATGAAACTCTCATGTAGTTCTGTGACGTGTTTACCTCTTTTTTCAGGCCTCAGGAACTCTTCTATTTCCTTCCCTAATATCCCACACCTGAGCTGTTCTAATTTCTGGAGAACTCCAGGTTTGTGTGCACAAGATATTGGCACCAGAATACTTGTGTTTTCTTTCCCCACCCCCTTCTTTGTCTTCGGCTTTGTGTTGTTTTTTTCCTTTTGATGATTAGTTCATTAGGAGCTGAGGGAACTAAAAGGCAAGTGCTAGGTTTTTGTTTTTTTCTAAGATCTGGGGTCAGGGAGACTAGCTCCTCTCTTCTGATATAAGGGTAATGTCTCTTGCCAATGTGGGATATTGGATCCTCCCTGTCCCAGTTGTCCTGGTGATGACTTCAGGTTTTCTTGCCATCTACATACATGGCAAGAAACACCACAGACTTTGGCTAAGTCCCTAAGTCCTTCAGATGTTTTTATAAGTAGAATTTTCACATACACATATGTGCATGATAGACACACACATACAGACATGCACACGTCTGCCTTCCTACTCTGTTACCTGACACTCCCCCTCGGCCCCCCCAAAAAACCCTGTTACACACACACACACACACACACACACACACACACACACAAGTCAGGAGGTGATAGTTGTCTCAGTCATCATCCACCGGGGCCCATCGTCTCCTGATATTGTAGCCTCTTGGTACCCAGAGGCTATTGAGTTGGAGGAGAACCAAGAGGCGAGAAGCAGAGGGATTGGGGAAGGCTCCTTTCTCTGTGACTCAGGTCCTTTTGGGCATTATTGCAAAGGCCAGTCCTCTGACTCCTGACTGCCTCTTTCCAGACCAGTTGTCATTTGGGGTGGGGGTGTCTTCAGCTGTGAGGACCAGCTGCTGCTGCTCCTCCTGGGCTTTTCCTTTGGGAAAAATATTTCTCTTATTTATAGTATTGTGCTTCCAGGGAAAGCAGTCACTTATGTGTCTACGTGTGTGCATGCAAACACAGGCGTGTACACGTGTGTATGTGGAAATCTGCTGGGCAAGTCAAAACCATAGAAGAGTTGCCCCCTATCTCTCGAATCTTCCAGAGATATCCCCCACTTTTTTATTCTATCACTATTGGAGAGTCAGTATTTGCAGCCAGCCAGCCAGTGACTCTCTCAGTGTCTATTTCTGACTTATTCTTCCCCTGTCTGTCTTCCAACCCCTAATTATATTTCCACCTGGATGCATCATTTTTACTCCCAATATGCTGTATAGAGAAGGAGTCAGGATGCTGTCTTCCCATGAATAGTACTCAGTAACAAACCAATTGCATTTTAGTTGGGCAATGCCCCTACCCACCCTTCAAATCCCTTCCACCATGCATTTTTGTTTCCCTTTTTGTTTGTTGGATTGTTCTGCTGCCCCTTCTCCTCACCCCACCACCCTTGGATCGTATGTAAAATTCTTTTACCATGTCAAGAAATTATTAAAAATACAGGTACTTTGACCTCTTTCTAAAGCCGCAGACCTTGGTGAGATGCTCTGGTGGCTAGGGACGTACCCATACTCATATGCGTGCGCATCAGGATACCCACCCCCACATACACCACCAACCATCCTATTGGGTGTTTTTATACCAGTTATGCTTCCTCTTTTTTTCTGGAATAATGGAAAGATTGAGGTTTCTGCCTACAAGAGGCAAAGGTGGGTCCTTCATTTGTATTAAGCCTGAATTATGTGAAAGAGAGCTCTTCCCAAATCTCAGCTGCCTTCTGTCCCAGCCCTCAACAAGATCCCAGATCCTTCCTTCCCCAGTGATACCCATGAACTGCCAGTAGAGGCTGCTCTAGTTCCACGTGGGAATCACCTGGTTCAAGGCGCACCCTACCGTGTCATTCTCGTTACCTTATACTAATTCTCCCCTCAGAATAATGTCTTAAATTTCTTAAGGAGATGCCAGGGGCTCTTGGTTTTGGTTTTCAAATGACTTGGAGGGCTGTCTAGGACTCTACCTCCCTCTGAAATAAAGTTTCCTCAACTTCCACCTTGTAAAGTAGCCTTCTGGTATCCAACGATTCCCTCATTGTCTCTGCAAAAAGAGATTTAAGGTCTTAAACAATGGAGGAACATCTGCTCTCTTCTGTTTCAGAAATAATCAGTAGGTAACAGTTTTTGAATGCCTATCCTGTGTTGAGCTCTGCTAAGCACTTTATATGCATGATCACATTTAATCTTCATGAATCTATAAGGTAGTTTTATCCATTTATAAGTGAGGACATAGACTCATGATATGTACCTCCCCTGAGGTCATAGCTTAGGGACCTGGGAATCTGACTGCTAAGCTCAGGCCTTCACTCTTCCTTTCTCACTAACTAGGTAGAAGAGGCCTGAGACTACAGATCAGGGGCTTGACCTTAGGCAACTGGCTGAGCACAGTGCTTACTGCTGAACTAGGTAGTAGGTCCTGGAAATATTGGGGTTTACTGCCTGCCAGGAGGGTGGGAAACGGACAGTTTTGGTGCCTGCATTCAGCACACAGGACTTGATTGGGCATCCGAGATTTGCATTCTTCCTCAGACCCATTTTGAGTGGAAGGTGCAGTTCAGCGGTACTTCAAATGCCCTCTAATCTGGTCTAAATGATGGAAATCATGCTGCCAGTAGTTCAGGGGCAGGGGAGATGCCATGCACATGAAAGTAGTGCTTTGGGCCAAACCACAGAACAGAAAATTGGAACAGAATTATATAAATCAAGGTCAGAAATTTCCTGTTCAACCCACAGGGTGGAGTTTTCTCCATTCCTATCCATCCTACTGAATATAAACCCTGATTTGATGTCAGTAACTGGAAGAAGCAGCTGGTAGGACTCTCATTTCAACTCGCAGCATTCACCATGAATGTCAAGGTAGTCCTCGTGTTCCTGGCACTGTCCCTTATTACCATCTTTGCCCTGGCCTATGTCTTGCTGTCCAGCCAGGGGGGTTCCAGCCAGCCTTCCCGCTGCCCCTCCATATCTCCCAGTGCCCAGCACTGGACACAGCCTGGCCAGAGCCAGCTGTTTGCAGACCTGAGTCAAGAGGAGCTGACGGCTGTGATGAGCTTTCTGACCCAGCAGCTGGGGCCAGGCCTGGTGGATGCAGCCCAGGCCCTCCCATCAGACAACTGCATCTTCTCCGTGGAGCTGCAGCTGCCCCCCAAGGCTGCAGCCCTGGCACACCTGGACAGGGGGAGCCCCCCGCCTGCTCGTGAGGCACTGGCCATCGTCTTCTTTGGCGGACAACCCCAGCCCAACGTGAGTGAGCTGGTGGTGGGACCACTGCCACACCCCTCCTACATGCGGGATGTGACTGTGGAGCGTCATGGGGGCCCTCTGCCCTATCACCGACGTCCCATGCTGGGAACTGAGTTTGCCCAGATATGGAAGCATTTGAAAGAGGTGGAGCTACCCAAGGCACCAGTCTTCCTTGCTTCGGTCTTCAACTACAATGGCTCCACCTTGGCACCTCTGCAGGCCACTCCTAATAGCTTGCGCTCAGGAGACCGTACTACCTGGATAGCCCTCCACCATAACATCTCAGGTGTTGGGTTTTTCCTACATCCAGTGGGGCTGGAGCTACTGCTGGACCACAGGGCCCTGGACCCTACCCGCTGGGCTGTCCAGAAGGTCTTCTACCTTGGGCGCTACTATGCAGACTTGAGCCAGTTGGAATGGGAGTTTAAGGCTGGCCGGCTGGAAGTGGTTAGAGTTCCTCTGCCCCTGCCAAATGGGGCTTCATCCCTGAGGTCTCGGGTCCCCCCAGGTCCTCTTCCACCTCTTCAGTTCTCACCCCAGGGCTCCCAGTTCAGTGTACAAGGGAACCTGGTGATGTCCTCCCTCTGGACATTTACTTTTGGTCATGGGGTGTTTAGTGGCATGAGGATTTTTGACGTTCGATTCCAGGGTGAGCGAGTGGCCTATGAAGTCAGTGTCCAGGAGTGTGTGTCTATCTATGGTGCTGATTCACCCAAGACAATGATGACCCGATACTTGGATAGCAGCTATGGACTTGGCCGAAACAGCCGGGGCTTGGTGCGGGGTGTGGACTGCCCCTATCAATCTACAATGGTGGACATCCATGTATTAGTGAACAAAGGGACCGTCCAGCTGCTCCCAGGGGCTGTGTGTATATTTGAGGAGGCCCAAGGACTACCCCTTCGAAGGCACTATAATCACCTTCAGAGTCATTTCTACGGTGGTTTGGCCAGCTCAGCTCTTGTAGTCAGGTCTGTGTCAACTGTAGGCAACTATGACTACATTTGGGACTTTGTATTTTACCCAAATGGGGCGCTTGAAGGGCGGGTCCATGCCACAGGCTTTGTCAACACAGCTTTCCTGAGTGGGGGAGAGGAAAGCCTCTTCTTTGGGAACCGTGTGGGGGAACGAGTGCTGGGGACGGTGCACACGCATGCCTTCCACTTCAAGCTGGACCTGGATGTAGCAGGTGAGTGCTCGGGGAATTAAGATTGAGAGTTGGGGTGGGGCAGAGGGAACAGACTCCCCACCCCCAGATCAAGCCTGAGGAGTAGAGTATCATTCCAGCTCCACATTCATTGTGGCAACAGAGCACAGACTGATTTAAGGGTATTCAGCTGTAGTCAGTCTGAAATACTGGGCTTACCGAGTGTGGCAGAAGGTGGAGAGGGTTCCTCCGCCAAGTTCCGGTCACCCAGCCCGTCTGACTTGCTGCCATTGTGAAATGAGTTTAATGTAAAGGCTGTGCCTGTCTACCTTAACCTTGAGTGACAGTGTGCGTGGTGAATTGCCCTAAGGCTGAATGGGACCAGAGTTGGGGCTCTCTGCGTTCTTCCTCATTCTGAGTCCGTGGAGGAGGGGAAAGCAGGGACCTGAGCAGAGGCAGGAAGCAGCCCATCTCAAGAGGTTTTCAGAGTAGAGGTGGTCCAGGGGCACGAGAAGGCGGGTACTAGCTGGGAGTTGCTCCACAGGATTTCAGACAGCTGGGGATACAGGATAGTGGCCCCATCCAGGGGGGGCCATCCCATTCCTGTCAGCACATGTCATCACAATGGGCTCTCCGGTGTCATGGCAAGCACATAGCAGGCTTGCTGCAAGGGAGTTCTCAAGTAGGGCTCAGAGCACAAAGAGGACTTGCTGCCCCTGACACGTTTTGTTGGGGACAGACAATAACCAATTTATCAAATCAGACAATTAGACCCAGAAAGAAAATTAGAAATCCACCAGACCCTCTCCATTTTAGTTAGGGAAGTTGAGGGTGGGTGGAGATGAGACAAAATGATTATCCAAGTATAATGTGCTATAACTAAGGATATTTCTTGTGAAACATTTTCTTATTCTCCTGGGTATAAAGACTGTGTGTGTGGGGGGGGGGCTGTGGGGGTGATGTGGAGGCAGAGGGGAGGAAGAATTAAGAAAATAGCATGGTTGAAATGGCATATTAACAATTCTTTGACATATCTAGAATATGACTTTTCTGATTTGAAGTTTCGCCAGCATTTTTGGTATCAAAGAGCCTTGTCAGGAAGTAAAATCAAGTAACATTTATTGGGTCTCTAGTGGGTACAGCCCAGGTTGGTGCTGTGGGCTGGGGGCTGTGTCAGGCCCCCTGTGTACGAGACGACCAGAGGCACCGGCCTTAGTAGAGTGCCCCCCTGAGCCAGCTGTCTTCATATAGGTCCTGTTTAAAGTAACTGAGTCCAAGTATGTGATCAGGTGCCGAGTGTGTGCGGTGATGAGTTCAGGTGATCAATGCAATAGAGTTCCAAGGAGTTCTCAGACAATTTAAGGACATAAATCTGTTCACTTCTGAAAAACACTGAAAGTGGTCCCCATCTTGTCGAGAGAAAGAAAGCAAATTCTCAGAGCTGAGAGGGGTGTGCAGGGCACCATGGAAGGGGATTGGGTTTTTCCAGGCAGCTTCTCCAAGACAAATGTCCCTTTCATAGTTACTAGCCACCTGCGTGTGTTTTTCCATTTACAGAGCTCAACCATAGAACAGCTTTAATTATGTCCAGTATAGAGATTCGGAAAATGAGAATCAAAGCAGCAAATAATTTGTCCAAGGGTAGGCCAGTGCTACTAGAACTTTCCGCAGTAATGGAAATGTTCTATCTCTGCATTGTCCAATACATTAGCCACTAGCCACAGGTGGCTATTGAGCACTTAAAATGTGGCTAGTGTGACTGAGGAACTGAATTTTTAATTTAAATGCAAATAGCCACTTGTGACTGGCAGTAACTGTACTGGACAGGGCAGGGTTGAAGAAGATGGGCTAGCTCCCAAATCTAGAGCTTCTGGTTCTCTGATGAGTTCCTCTGCCCTTTGTCAGGCCGGTGCAGTGTTCATGGTGGGGGCGATGAGGAGCCTGTCTTACCTGGTATGGAACTCCTCTCCCTCCCCTCACCCTGGCAGGGCTGAAAAACTGGGTGGTAGCTGAAGACGTGGTGTTTAAACCTGTGGCAGCCCCTTGGAGTCCAGAGCACCAACTTCAGCGTCCACAGCTGACTCGACAGGTCCTGGGAAGGGAGGACCTGACAGCCTTTTCCTTGGGAAATCCCCTTCCTCGCTACATTTACCTGGCTGGCAACCAGACTAATGCCTGGGGTCACCAGCGTGGGTACCGAATCCAGATCCACAGCCCCCTCGGCATACACATGCCCCTGGAGAGTGACATGGAGAAGGCCCTCAGCTGGGGGAGGTGAGGAGGGCCCTGGGCACTGGGTGGTAGGGAAGGACTGGTCCCCTTCCCCATCCCAGCTCTTGGAGACCCCAACTCATTATTCTTGGCTTACTATCCACCCCTGTACCCCCTCTCAGATCCAAATAGATATGGGATGGGAGATGGTCTCAGACTGAATCTGATCCAAAAGATTTCTGGGACAGGAAAGGTCTTTGACATTGTCTGACTCCACCTTCTTATGACATTCCTGGTCAGATACCAGCTCGCGGTGACCCGGAGGAAAGAGGAGGAGTCACAGAGCAGCAGCATCTATTACCAGAATGACATCTGGACACCCACTATTGCCTTTGCTGATTTCATCAACAATGAGACTCTCTTAGGAGAGGTTGGTAGATCTAGAGACAGAGGAGAGGGGCTCTTCTGTGTCTGGTGTCTTGGCTGCCCAACACCTGGCCCTAGATTGGAGGGATGGTGTGTTTTCAGGGCTCAGATTCAGGAGTCAAGGAGTTCTCTGATGACCAACATGGGTCATCCCTCCTGGGGTGAGATTAGCTCTGGGATATTGACCACCCTACATAGATCACCACGTTTTGTGGACCTGGGGCTGGGAGGAGGTGGAAGCAGGGCTAAGGCTGGAGGGCGGGGATTGTGGCTACGGGGTGGTTCTCTGGGTCTTACCTCCAAAGTCCTCCAGCTCCTCCCTCTTCCTGCAGGACCTGGTGGCCTGGGTTACAGCCAGCTTCCTACACATCCCCCATGCTGAGGATGTCCCCAACACAGTTACTGTGGGGAACAGAGTTGGCTTCTTGCTTCGACCCTATAACTTCTTTGATGAGGACCCTTCCATCTTTTCCCCTGGCAGTGTCTACTTTGAGAAGGGCCAGGATGCTGGGCTCTGCCATGTCAACCCTGTGGCCTGCATCCCCCACCTGGCAGCCTGTGTTCCAGACTTGCCCCCTTTCTCTTATCAAGACTTTTAACCTCAAGGGTGTGGTGGGACACAGAGGTAGGGTGGGTGGGTGCTAAGACATGTGTACCTTCCTCTCTGTTCCCAATTCCTGCTCCCCTGACTTCTACCCTCTTAATGTTTCAGAGGAAATAGCCCCTTCCCACACTAAACCTTCATGTATCCTTTTAGTTAATTCATATTTCCAGTGTCTTTTTTTAAATGATGAATTTATACAAATGATATTATTATTAAAATATTCATGCAAGCCGGGCCAACTTGGCTCAGTGGTTGAGTGTCGAACTATGAACCAGGAGGTCAGGGCAGGAGGTCAGGGTTAGATTCTAGTCAGGACACATGCCTGGGTTGCCGGCTTGATCCCCAGTGGGGTGTGCAGGAGGAGGCCAATCAATGATTCTTCCTCATCATTGATGTTTCTGTGGGCGGCAGTGGTGGAGGAGACCATCAGCCTGGGGCAGACTCTCCAGCTGAGCCAGACTCTTATAGTAGCGGCCTTGAAAGAACACCTTCTGGATGGTCCAGCGGGCAGGGCCCAGAGCCTTGTGGTCTACCAGCAGCTCCAATAAATAAAAATATATTTTTAAAAAATATTCAGGCAAAACCACCACAAATCCTACCACTCCGAAATAGCTAGTGTTCACATTTGATGACCATTATACCAGATGTTTTTTCATCAGATGCATTGAAATGGAAGAATAGATAGAAGTTTGTAAAAATAGATGGTATGGCCCGGCCGGCCGGCATGGCTCATTGGTTGAACGTCGAACTATGAACCAGGAGGTCATGGTTCAATTGTGGGTTAGAGCACATGCTTGGGTTGCAGGCTCAATCCCCGGTGTGGGGCGTGCAGGAGGCAGCCAATCAATGATTCACTCTCATCATTGATGTTTCTATTTCTCTCTCCCTCTCCCTTCCTCTCTGAAATCAATAAAAATATATTTTAAAAAATAGATGTTATGTGCAATTTATAAAAAATATTACAAGATTTATATTTGAATTTCTTCTATGTGACTTTTGAAGTAACTAGAATTCCCCAGAGAATATTAAGGATTCTGTCCAAGGAAATTAGCAATGAAGGAGAGAGGAAAAGGGGGACAGTGCTGGCCAAGGAATGCTGCTTGGGAAGCTGAAGGGCTGGGGGTGGGGATTTCCTTGGGAGGAGAATAATAGTTCCAAGTTACAGGAAAGGGAACATCTGGCCCTCGAAGGTGGGGGTGGAGGGAGGGAAGAAGCGGGGCTGAGGAGTGTGTGGGGTTGCAAACCCCCACTCCTTAATGGTGGTACATTATTGTGCTCAGGCTGGTCAGTTACATTATTTTGAAATCCCTCCCCCTTCCCCTACCCCAGATCTCCCCAGTTCCAACCCTGACCCAGTGTCCGATTTGGAGCCTGGAAGACAAAGCCATGTAAGGTCTGTGGAAATCACTGCTGCCTGCATCAGGCCCGCCCCAAGCCCCGGCATGCCCCACCCCAATCCCCAGCCTTCCCAGTCCTTCCCACCCTCAGTTTCCTGTGCCTCTGGATACTGGGAACATAAACCAGAGTCCAGGAGCCCCCAATATAGGAGCCAAGAGAGACCCTCTTCTGCTGACCTGAGAACACACACCTCCATTCCTGTTTAATCCTCTGCTCCTTGTTCACAAGACAATGAACCAGAAGACAACCCTGGTGCTCCTCACTCTGGCGGTCATCACCATCTTTGCCTTGGTTTGTGTCTTGCTGGCTGGCAGGGGGGGAGATGGGGGTGAACCCAGCCTGCCTCCCCACTGCCCTTCCATATCTCCCAGTGCCCAGCACTGGACACAGCCTGGCCAGAGCCAGCTGTTTGCAGACCTGAGTCAAGAGGAGCTGACGGCTGTGATGAGCTTTCTGACCCAGCAGCTGGGGCCAGGCCTGGTGGATGCAGCCCAGGCCCTCCCATCAGACAACTGCATCTTCTCCGTGGAGCTGCAGCTGCCCCCCAAGGCTGCAGCCCTGGCACACCTGGACAGGGGGAGCCCCCCGCCTGCTCGTGAGGCACTGGCCATCGTCTTCTTTGGCGGACAACCCCAGCCCAACGTGAGTGAGCTGGTGGTGGGACCACTGCCACACCCCTCCTACATGCGGGATGTGACTGTGGAGCGTCATGGGGGTCCCCTGCCCTATCACCGACGCCCCGTGCTCATCCGAGAGTACCTGGACATAGACCAGATGATCTTTGACAGAGAGCTGCCCCAGGCTGCTGGTCTCCTCCACCACTGCTGCTTCTACAAGCACCAAGGAAGGAACCTAGTCACGATGACAACAGCCCCCCGGGGTTTGCAATCAGGAGACCGGGCCACCTGGTTTGGCCTCTACTACAACATCTCAGGGGCTGGGGTTTACCTGCACCCTGTGGGGTTGGAGCTGCTGGTAGACCACAAGGCTCTGGACCCTGCCCGCTGGACCATCCAGAAGGTGTTCTTTCAAGGCCGCTACTATAAGAGTCTGGCTCAGCTGGAGAACCAGTTTGAGGCCGGCCTGGTGAATGTGGTGCGGATCCCAGACAATGGCACAGGTGGGTCCTGGTCCCTGAAGTCCCAGGTGCCCCCAGGTCCGGCTCCCCCTCTGCAGTTGCATCCCGAGGGCCCCCGCTTCAGTGTCCAGGGGAGTCAAGTGGCCTCCTCATTGTGGACTTTCTCTTTTGGTCTTGGAGCATTCAGTGGTCCAAGGATCTTTGACCTCCGCTTCCAGGGAGAACGGCTAGCTTATGAGATCAGCCTCCAGGAGGCCCTGGCCATCTATGGTGGAAACTCCCCCGCAGCAATGGTGACCCGCTACATTGATGGCAGCTTTGGCATGGGCAAGTACGCCACGCCCCTGACCCGTGGGGTGGACTGTCCCTACCTGGCCACCTACGTGGACTGGCACTACCTGTTGGAGTCCCAAACCCCCAAGACGATACGAGATGCCTTTTGTGTGTTTGAACAGAATCAGGGTCTCCCCCTGAGGCGACACCATTCAGATTTCTACTCGCAGTATTTTGGGGGCCTTACAGAGACAGTGCTGGTCTTCAGATCTGTATCCACCTTGATCAACTACGACTATGTGTGGGATATGGTCTTCCACCCCAACGGAGCCATAGAAGTCAAAGTGCATGCCACAGGCTATATCAGCTCAGCATTCCTCTTTGGTGCTGCCCGAAATTATGGAAACCAGGTTGGGGAGCACACGCTGGGCACCGTCCACACCCACAGTGCCCACTTCAAGGTGGATCTGGATGTAGGAGGTAAGACATCGTGGAGGGAGAAAGTATTCCAGAAGAGGGGGTTCAAAAGTTGTCTCTATTTGTCTTGTATTTATGACAATTGTGCAGGAAAAGAAGATATGAGAGTGAGTATGTAGTTTTGGAGTCCATGCTTCCTCTTTGGCTGGATATGAGAGAGTTGGATGCTAGATTTTATTTAGCTCATTGGTTGGGTGCATGGCTATCACCCTGCCTCCACATGACCGCGTCAGAAAATCTTGGGAAATGGCAAAACTCAGGGATGAGGCAGGATCTGAGCCAACAGGGTCCCCTTTGCCCTCTTCCCTCCCTTTCGTTTATATGGAACCCATTTCAAGGAGGCAGCCATTTGTTTTTCAGTTCATTTCTCTGCATCTGGCCTGTGGTGCTGGTGTTTTGGAGGATCGGTTTGCAGTCTGCCAAGTCCCTGGCACATGCAGGCCAGCCATGGAACACCCAGGTTGGACATTTCCTTGGGAGATGGACCCTCCTTCTCCCTGGCTTTCCATCTCTCTCTGAACTTAAATGTGAGGGTTAGAATGGAGACTGTGGAGCATTCCAGATAGTTCCTGGGGGTCACAGAGAGAGCCAAGGAAACGTGACATCTGGAGTCTCTCCTTTTACTTTCCTTCCCCACATCGAGCTGATCCCAGATTTTTTCCTGTTTTGCATCTGAAATATCTTAAACCCCTCACTGGGCCCCACTGTCATACACCTATTGGTGCCGGGTCTCTTTCTGCTGCTTCCACTCTTCTTCCTCCCAGATCCAGGGTTCACTTAGTGCCCAGAGGGACCTGCCACCCTGCTCCCTCATACATGTTTCACTTTCCCCATCAAAATAGGATCCCCCCCCCCCCCCCAAAAAAAAATAGGATCCCATTCACAGAATTTTCTAT
Source organism: Myotis brandtii (assembly GCF_000412655.1). Classification (NCBI taxonomy): domain Eukaryota; kingdom Metazoa; phylum Chordata; class Mammalia; order Chiroptera; family Vespertilionidae; genus Myotis; species Myotis brandtii. The sequence continues at coordinate 613,742 of NW_005367911.1, read as the reverse complement.
CAGGCCTTTCCCTTCAGAATGCAGTTCCATCCTGCCTTTCAGATTCTTCCCTATGCACTGCTTTAGCCATCCTGTCCCTGGACACACACACCATGCAAGATAGCCAGGCTTCTTTGCTTTGGCTCCTGTTCCTGCCTAGAAGGCCCTGCTAGGTCATCTCTGCTGCGCCAGGCTGAACAGTTTCCCAGGAAGGTTCCTTTTCCTGCCTGCACCTCTATTCCTATAACCTTGAATCTTGAATGTACTCCTTTCATATGGCAGGCCAGTCAGGGCATTGCCTTCTGCATCCTCTGTGAGAGCAAAAGGGTGAGGATGATGTTTTATTCATTTGTGTGTCCCCAGAGCCGAGCCTGAGCCTCGCCACTGATGAGATAAGTGAAGGAACAATAATAAATAAATGAAATCCTTGACAAAATATTTTATAGGTCAACAGCTTTGGCTAAAAGATTGGGGATATTTTGGGGAGAGGGAAGGAAAGTAGGGGGCACTGTCAGTTCTGGGCTTCTCTTTGGCCCCCAATCTGAAGCCAGGTGGGTGATCATTCCTTTCTCCCATCCTTTCTCCCTCCTCCTTCCCTTCACCTCGGCAGGACTGAAGAACTGGGTCTGGGCTGAGGACATGGTCTTCGTCCCCATGGCTGTACCCTGGAGCCCTGAGCACCAGATGCAGAGGCTGCAGGTGACCCGGAAGCTGCTAGAGACAGAGGAGCAGGCCACCTTCCCCCTGGGAAGTGCCACCCCTCGCTACCTGTACCTGGCCAGCAACCACAGCAACAAGTGGGGTCACCCTCGGGGCTACCGCATCCAGGTGCTCAGTTTTGCTGGAGAGCCGCTGCCCCAGAACAGCTCCATGGAGAGAGCCATCAGCTGGGGGAGGTAAGTGGCAGGGTGTCAGAGGGAAGCTGGGGGAGATGAGAGAGAAGGGAGCATTGGAGGGGCAATTGGAAATCAGTTCAAACTGTATGCAAAGTGAATAAGAAGAGCTCAAGAAGGATTTCCTGGTTATCAACAGGCACATGCGGTGGGCACTGGCATGTCCTCCCTTGGAGGACTAAAACTCAGGGCTGAGAGCCTTTCCCTCTTTTGTATGGTGGACGGGTCATGCTGTGATATGGCAGGGGGGTGAACATGATTCCCTGGAAAGGTGCTGGATGACTCACCAGGGTGGCTGGTGAATGAGGGTCAGTGAATGAATGAGATGGGAAAGCTGGGGTCCACATGCTCGGCTCCTTTCCATCATAATCAGGCAACAGGATAGGGTTAGTGACTGTGCCTCCCTAGGTACCAGCTGGCTGTGACCCAGCGGAAGGAGGAAGAGCCCAGCAGCACCAGCATCTACAATCAGAATGATCCTTGGGCCCCCACCGTGGACTTCACTGACTTCATCAACAACGAGACCATTGTTGGAGAGGTCAGCTGATGGGGAGGGCCAGTGAGAGGGGTGGGGACACAAAGATGAGCCCTACCTTCTCTTGGGGGCCCCTGGAAACCATCTGGTCCCCTCAGGGGTGTCTTCTGTGCTTTCATGGATCTGATCATTACCTCTTGAGGGAATCTTCCCAAGCTGGGAGTTCATTTGCAGATGCTGGCCGAGGCCCCAGCCTACCCTCAAGACCCTCCAGGCCTCTAAGTCTCAGCTTTGTGGACAGAGTCCTTTTCAGGCTCCAGCAGTCAGGAGGGCTGGAGGTCACCAAGGGCAGACCACATCTTGCATATCTAAAACCCATTCCTGCTGTGACCACTAAAGGATTAATTTCTAAGTGTTGGCCTTTTCTGCCTCCCAAACCCTGATCTTCCCTGCTCCATCCTCCTTCCATCAGTTAGAGTTTGGGAACTCTCTGGGAGTTAAGGGGGAAGAAGGTGATGTAGCCTGTGGCATCATCATTCCTCTGTGGGTGGAGAGACGGATGGAGGTGCGATAGAAAATGTCAGATAAGAAGAGTACAGGCTGGGTCAGGGAGGCAAGTGCTGCTTCCAATATGAATATGAAATTGACTATTCATTGATTTCTGGACCAGTAGGAAAAACATTTAAAGACTTAAGATCCTTTTGAGGAAAGGGGGGCTGGCATGGCAAATCCTTACATACCAGGCTACTGTGGGAGGCAGGTGTGTCTTTAGCAAAGCCAGGCCTCGTGATCCTCTTCCTTCTCCCCTGCTAGGACTTGGTGGCCTGGGTGACAGCTGGTTTCCTGCACATCCCACATGCAGAGGACATTCCCAACACGGTGACTGTGGGGAATGGTGTGGGCTTCTTCCTCCGACCCTACAACTTCTTTGACCAGGACCCCTCCTCTGATTCTGCGGACTCCATCTATTTCCGGGGGGACCAGGATGCTGGGGCCTGTGAGGTCAACCCCCTGGCTTGCCTCCCCAAGGCTGCTGACTGTGCCCCTGACCTCCCTGCCTTCTCTCATGGGGGCTTCTCTCATATCTAGGTGGTCCCTGGGATGGGGAATGTGTCCAGGGCCCCAGGGCCAGGGTGTGTGGAGTGGGGGAGCAGTGGGCACTGGGTTGGGCAGACTGATGCCCTCTTCTCCTTCCTCACATCCCTGAGGTTTCTTCCTCTTCCTCCCCAAGGTCACCTCCTGCCACCATCCTCCCTTGCTTCCCCTCTCTACTGGGAGCACGCTGAGCCTGTGATGCTGGTGATAGGAGGGGAGGGGGGACACAGGAGAGACCCAGCTTTGTTGCCACCAGATAGGCTGGGTTTCTGTCCCAGAGAGGAGAGGAATGGCCAGCCAGGAGCTTGCAGTGAGAGTCAAGCTTTTCACCAGAAGACTCCCTTTTTTCTTTCTGGCTTTTCCAACTATTTTTGGGCCTCCAGGTCCCTCCTCACCTCCCCAGTGCCTGCCTTGCGAGATGAAGCCAGGTCTCTGCAATGGAGATAGTCCCCCAGAGGCCCAGGTCAGGGTGCTTGCCAGGCCTGTGCATACATGGACGAGCTGGAAGGGTCTTCTTGGCCCATATTTTCTCTTATCCAAGTCTCCCTCCTTCTTTCCCTCTTCCTCTTGCCTACCACCTCTTCCTCCTGTTTCTACTCTTTCTTATATTCTGGGATTTCTCTCCCAGCCCTCATTTCTCAACTTCAGTCTCCTCTCCTGGCCCTAGGCCTGTGGAAATCTAAAAATGCAAGGACATCTAGTTTGGGAGGACAATCCCTGTCTGTCCCCCTATGTCTGTCACATACGGAAGTAGGAGTTGCCCCCACCCCAGTCCTGGGCAGAGTGTGTTCTCTTTGCCCATTTATATACCCCCTGCCTTGCATTCTCAGCAGAGGATGGTCATAGAGACAGCAGCTGCTCAAGCTAGCATTTGAGGTGGTTTTGCGGGTACAATGGTAATAAGGAGTGTCATTTTGTGCCAGGGTTGTGTGTAACCAGTGACCTCTGTCTTCTGTAGCAGCCAACAAGGGAGGCTGGGGAGGCACCAAGGACGAGAAGCACAAATACCCAGGAACTCTAGCGGTTAACTGGCCAGGGCCATTCAACCACATACGGGCATGCAAAGAAGCTGGGGCTTGGGCCCTTAGGAGCCTGGATTGGGGCGGATATACAAAAAGCAAGAGTTTGGAAAGGACAGAAACATCCTTCCCTAGAGGATTGGTTACATAAATTCTGTGGACTCCATCTCTCTCTGAGCTATAAATATAACTACATTTCTTTGTATACTAATAGGGAATAATCTCCCAATGAAAAGGCAAGGTGCCGAAGTGTGTGCACTTCCCATTTGTGGTTTATAGAAGGGAGAAAAATATAAATGTAGATTTGCTTACCAATGCAGATTCAGAAGAAATGGGTAACACTGGTTGCCTCTGGAAAGGGAACCAGGAGGTTGGGGACAGGGGAGGGAGGGGACTTAGCACTGTATACCCTTTTGTACATTTTGAATTTTGACCATGTGACTATATTACCTGTTAAAATTAAATAATAAATGGACCTAATAAATAAATAACTTTTTAAAAAACTGATATGTCTTTTAGAACAGGCCTGGGGTAGGGGAGGGTAAAATGAGTTAAGGGATGGGGCCATGGACTCAATTTTCTTAAGTTTTTGAGACCAAAAACTTATGGTAACTCCTTTGCCTTCTTTTGCTTGTATCTCTCTGAAGAAAAGGCTAAACCTCAGTAAATCTCTTTTGTTCTTTCTCTCACTTCTGCTCCCTATCACTCTTAGCAGAGGAGCGATGAGAAGCAGTGGGGAAGGGTAACTTCTGCCTGCTGGAAGCTCAGGCCAGGCCAGGAGGTGAAGTGTAGGAAATGGATTTTGGATGCTGCTCAGCTTATGACCAGAGGGAGATCTATCCAGGGAGCTCAGGCATCAGCTTCTGCTACCTTCTGTCCTTCCCCAAGCTCAAGTTCGCCTCTGAGTCAGTGGAATAGTAGATGGGGAGGAGTTTCTACCTTCTATCACTCCTTCTTATGGTCAGTTTCCCAATGGTCTCTAGACCACAGAGTGCGAGTGTTTGTATGCGATGAGAGTGTGTGTGAGTGTGTGTAAATAAATGCTCACAAGTTTTTATCTGAAAATGTGACTGTGGTTGGGTCTCGCTCACCATAGGGATGACACCACCTGCTCCAGGCCTCAATGGACATGTAGATCGTGAGAGTGCCAGCCTAGCTGGGGTCAGTCCCCCTTCCCTCCCCCCTGACACTCCCCCTATCCTGGCAGGACCTGAGAACTGGGTCTGGGCTGAGGACATGGCCTTTGTTCCCATGCAATGCCCTGGGGCCCCAACCTAATCTCTTCCTTAGATCACTGGGGCCTGCTAGAGTGTTGGCCTCAGACCTGTGGTCAAATGAACAGTGACCGAGGGTGTCAAGCACTGAAAGAATAGTGTCCCCAAGGCTGAGAACTTTAGGACTTGGGCCCTAAGAGGAGCTGGACAAGGAGACCCCTGGGGCTTAGCTCAGAAGGCATAACTTGGACATCCCCGGGAATGCAGACACTGGAACCCCCTGTGAAGAGCACAAGATGCGCTCACCTGCCCCTGCTGTCCTCCTGAATCCCCTGAGAAGGGCTCCAGTTCCCAGTGCAACAGAAGGATTCTTCTGTGCATTCAACAAAGATGTATAGAGTGCCTTCTAAGTGCCAGGCATCATGTGAGGCACTAGGATGTATTATTGAATAAAAGATACAGTTTCTGCCCCCAAGAGCAAGTAAAGAGGCAATTACAGATGAGGACTATTAGACGAGAGGTGGGAGCAGGACAACAGCAGGTTTCCTGCGGGGTCTGATGTCTAAGCTGATCTTGGCAGAGGAGTAGAAATTGGCCAGGGGAGAAAGAAGAGCACAAACAACGTTCCAGGGAATAGCATGTTCCTTGATCCTCCTCTCTTCTCTCTGCAGAGGTCCCCCCTCGGTGACCTCAGCCTCTACTACTATAACTGCTAGTATTTGTTGTTTCACCCAAATCTATATTTCAGGCCTAGAACCTCTCTCTTGTACTCTGGATCCATAAACTTTTCCTTTTCTTAGCATCTATACTGGAGCTTCCCCATGAGTACCTCAAACACAAACTTGTTAGTTTCCCTCTGGAACTTGCTGCTCTTTGTTCTTCTTCTGGTGAAAGGCCCCACCACTCACCAGTCACCCAATGGGAAATCTTTGTGTCATGTAAGATGCTGTGCCCTCCCTGCCAGCCACACCCAATCAGGCACCAAGTCCTGTAAACTCTGCCCTTAAACATCTCTCAGAGTCATCCCTTCCTCTCTGACCTCCAGGTCACTGGCCTCATCCTGGCCCATTGCCTCTTACCTGGTCTCCTCACCTCTAGTCTGTCCCATACCCAAGCCAGAGTCATCTCCCTAGAATGCAGATCAGTACAGAGTGTAACCTGGGTGTACTAGGCAGTTGAATTGACCACATAGGGCCTCTGGGGCAGCAGCTCCACTTGGGCACTGTGTTCTGGGCCCAGTCCTCAACCTGAGGGCTAGAGGTGGACTCTGGCTCCCAGGGATAAACTCATATTCATCACATTCCCAGAGGCTGGGGCCAAGTTTACTCAAAGAGAAGACCTAGTGGAGGGAGCAGGATGTATAGTCCTGTCTCCTGAGTAATTCTGCAAGAGGGACACCTTTTCTTTTCTTTTTTAAAAAAATATATTTTATTGATTTTTTACAGAGAGGAAGGGAGAGGGATAGAGAGTTAGAAACATCAATGAGAGAGAAACATCGATCAGCTGCCTCCTACACACCTCCTACTGGGGATGTGTCCGCAACCAAGGTACATGCCCTTGACTGGAATTGAACCTGGGACCTTTCAGTCTGCAGGCCGACGCTCTATCCACTGAACCAAACCGGTTAGGGCAAGAGGGACACCTTTTCAACAAGTTTTTAGGGTATTTAACATGATGATTGGGAAAACTAGGATGAAACAATATCAGAGGAAACAATGCAACAGCTAGACACTTAGGGAAGGTGGTCAGGGTGACGCTTTTTTTAAAAAAAAAAATATTTTTATTGATTTCAGAGAGGAAGGGAGAGGGAGAGAGAGATAGAAACATCAATGATGAGAGAGAATCATTGATTGGCTGCCTCCTGCATTGCCCCTTACTGGGGATTGAGCCCACAATGTACTCCTGCATGCCCCTTACTGGGGATTGAGCCCACAATGCAGGCATGTGCCCTTGATCGGTATCGAACCCGGGACCCTTCAGTCCGCAGGCCGCTGCTCTATCCACGGAGCCAAACCGGCTGGGGCAGGGTGATGCTTTTTTATACACCAATTCCCCCACCAGCCAAGGCAAAGGGTTCCTGGCCCCCATCATTACCCACCTTCCCATATAATAGCTTGGTGATACCCCACCAGAGTGAATATTTTGACCTCTGTTTGGTAACACTGTTCAGGACAAAAAACATTAGCAATCTTAACAGTGTGATCTTAGCTGGGAGCTGAGACCATGACTTATGAAAGACCCAGACTCACAGTTGCCTGGTGGCCAGGAGTAGGTAGGCCTTAACATTAGATTCTGCTCCCCCTAATTCTCAAGGTCGTACAGCCAATTTCCAATGACCTCTTCCTGCCTTAGTTATAGCAGCTCTATTGTTTGTCTTGACTACAAGAAGCTCTCCAGTTCCATCCTACTGCTCAGTCAATGGGAATATTGGGTGTGAGTTTTTCTCCCCAACACTCAGGGGTGGGTATGAAATGCCATGTTTCTCTATTTTTCTATAACAGATAACCAGCTCTGTGCCCTCACTCACCTGGTTGGCAGGAAATTCAATGATAGCTATTGGGATTAGGGTTAGGAAAGACTCATCTGGGACTTTGGGGAATGGTTGGTTAGTCTTCAGCTAACAGTGGCCACCGCTACTTTGCTACCTTTCCACTGCCCTGAGGCCAGACTTGCCAAGACAAGGATGGGAGGAGGGGCTGACCCACACCTATTTTCTCCTACGACAGTGGTTCTCAACCTTCTGGCCCTTTAAATACAGTTCCTCATGTTGTGACCCAACCATAAAATTATTTTCGTTGCTACTTCATAACTGTAATGTTGCTACTGTTATGAATCGTCATGTAAATATCTGATATGCAGGATGGTCTTAAGCGACCTCTGTGAAAGGGTCGTTCGACCGCCAAAGGGGTCGCGACCCACAGGTTGAGAACCGCTGTCCTAGAGCAAAAGCCCCATTTTCTCCTGTTTGTTCAACAAAATGTTATTAAAACATTTTAAAAATTAAAAATAAATACTGGCCGGTGTGGCTCAGTTGGTTGGAGCATCATCCCATACACTAAAAGGTCATGGTTCGATTCCCAGTGAGGGCACATGCCCGGGTTGCGGACTCGATCCCCAGTGTAGGGCATGTAGGAGGCAGCCGCTCAAGGATTTTCTCTCATCGTTGATCTTTCCATCTCTCTCTCCCTTCCTCTCTGGAATCAATAAAAATATATTATTTTTAAGAAATAAAGAACAAAGGAGAGGGAAACCTGTCAAGTTTCCATATCTAAATCGAACTGGTTGTATAAATATTTCTGGATAATCTGACCTTTGTAAGGCTGGTTGCCCTAGTTGAAATGTCTGGGTTCTGAGATGTTTCCTGTCTTCCTCAGATCACTAACACTTAAAACATGAACCACACAAGGTCCCTGCCCTCCTTCCCGTCCCCACTTCACACCAAACACGCTGACCTTTTGGCCATTCCCTGCCCATGCTGAGGCTGTCTCAGGTTTCTGTACCTTTGCACCTTCTGTTCCCTTTGGCTGGAATGTCTTTCCCATTCTCTGCCAGGAGAATGCATCCTGCCTGCAAGCTCAGTCTAGCATCATTCCTGGAAAACGTCTTCCCGGACGTGTCCAGCTTGGAAAGGATTCTTCCCCAGGCTCAGGAGGGAAGCATGTTCCTTCTCTTGAACCTTCCGTCTCTTCTAGTTCCCCTCGGGATCTGGCTGCCCAGATCACGCCGGCCTACGGCACCTCACCTGGCAGAGAATGGAGGTGGCTTTTCTCTCTGAGTCTGCAACATTTTGGAGGAGGTTTCCCGGAGTTGAGGGTTGTGGGCTGCTAGTTAATTCCACAGCCAGTTTTCCAGGCCCCCTGACCTCTAACCTGGCCCATCAGTCCTGCTCAACATGTGTGTGGAAGGGAGGGGGTGTCTCTGTTACACTCTGCAGCCCCTGTACCCCCTCCAACTTCTCACTGGCTCCGCATCCTGTATGCTCCAGGCACTTAGGGCGCTCACAGAGCCTCCACAGTGTTGACCTGTCTCACGCAGCCTCCACCTTCAACCCCTCCCAGGTGCTTTGTGTTCGCAACATTATTCTCAAGCATCCCTGGGGCTGCGGTGGGGTTCTGGTTGTTGTGGGGGGAGGGGGGCACGAGAGAGTGACAGGAGGAAGAATCTAGAGGGCACCATGAACTAATGGCAGGAATGAAGGAACCTGGCTGGAGAGGTGTGGGCAGATGTTTCGCTTATAGCCTTGTAGCCTGGAGAAAGGTTCCATTCAGAGGAAGGAGGAAGAGCCCAAGAACAGTCCCTTTCTGCCCCTGTCACTTCCTCTTTCCTCCCTCCAGCTGTGTTATCTCCCAAACCAACCCCTCCCCCACTTTGTTCCCCAACCCTGACCCTGAGTATTTGATTTGGAACAGAGGACAGAGGCTTATGTGGGCCACTGAAAGTCCAGGTTCCTACCACAGCCCCACCTCCCAAGCCCGGCCTGACCCCTGGCTCCCTCCAGCTTCAGCTCCACCCCCACCCAACCCTCTGCCCTTGGCTGATTCTCTTCAATGTACCCATCAGGCCTCTTGTCCAGCAGCACCAGCCAGAGACCAGGAACCTCCAGACTAAAAGAGGTGCTGATCCTGTACCAGGTCTTGTCTTGTCCAGCAGCACCAGCCAGAGACCAGGAACCTCCAGAGACTAAAAGAGGTGCTGATCCTGTATCCAGGTCTTGTTTATCTTTCTATTTCCCATTATTCACTCCAATTCAAGAGCCTGAAGACAGCCAGGAGGTTTAGCTATGGCTTTCTTCCTTATTTTGCCCCTTTGTAGTGTTTTGGTGATAGGCATGGGTGAAGGTGGAGCTGCGAGTGAGGAAGGATTTGAGAGGAGATGTAAGCCTGGACAGCTTCCCCGCTGCCCCTCCATATCTCCCAGTGCCCAGCACTGGACACAGCCTGGCCAGAGCCAGCTGTTTGCAGACCTGAGTCAAGAGGAGCTGACGGCTGTGATGAGCTTTCTGACCCAGCAGCTGGGGCCAGGCCTGGTGGATGCAGCCCAGGCCCTCCCATCAGACAACTGCATCTTCTCCGTGGAGCTGCAGCTGCCCCCCAAGGCTGCAGCCCTGGCACACCTGGACAGGGGGAGCCCCCCGCCTGCTCGTGAGGCACTGGCCATCGTCTTCTTTGGCGGACAACCCCAGCCCAACGTGAGTGAGCTGGTGGTGGGACCACTGCCACACCCCTCCTACATGCGGGATGTGACTGTGGAGCGTCATGGGGGTCCCCTGCCCTATCACCGACGCCCCGTGCTCATCCGAGAGTACCTGGACATAGACCAGATGATCTTTGACAGAGAGCTGCCCCAGGCTGCTGGTCTCCTCCACCACTGCTGCTTCTACAAGCACCAAGGAAGGAACCTAGTCACGATGAACACGGCTCCCCGGGGTTTGCAATCAGGAGACCGGGCCACCTGGTTTGGCCTCTACTACAACATCTCAGGGGCTGGGTTTTTCCTGCACCCCGTGGGGTTGGAGCTGCTGGTAGACCACAAGGCTCTGGACCCTGCCCTCTGGACCATCCAGAAGGTGTTCTTTCAAGGCCGCTACTATAAGAGTCTGGCTCAGCTGGAGAACCAGTTTGAGGCCGGCCTGGTGAATGTGGTGCGGATCCCAGACAATGGCACAGGTGGGTCCTGGTCCCTGAAGTCCCAGGTGCCCCCGGGTTCGGCTCCCCCTCTGCAGTTTCATCCCGAGGGCCCCCGCTTCAGTGTCCAGGGGAGTCAAGTGGCCTCCTCATTGTGGACTTTCTCTTTTGGTCTTGGAGCATTCAGTGGCCCGAGGATCTTTGACATCCGCTTCCAAGGGGAGAGATTGGCCTATGAAGTCAGCGTCCAGGAGGCCTTGACGGTCTATGGTGGCAATTCACCGTCTGCTCTGCGAAGCCGGTACACAGATGGTGGCTTTGGCTTGGGCCGCTTCTCTTCACCTCTGACCCGTGGGGTCGACTGCCCCTACCTGGCCACCTACGTGGACTGGCACTTCCTTTTGGAGTCCCAAGCCCCCAAGACAATACAGATGCCTTTTGTGTGTTTGAACAGAACCAAGGCCTACCCCTGAGGCGACACCACTCAGATATCCACTCCCACTATTTTGGGGGCCTTGCAGAGACAGTTCTGGTCATCAGGTCTGTGTCTACCATGCTCAACTATGACTATGTGTGGGATATGGTCTTCCACCCCAACGGGGCCATAGAAGTCAAATTGCATGCCACGGGCTACAATAGCTCAACGTTCCTCTTTGGTGCTGCCCGAAGTTATGGGAACCAGGTTGGGGAGCACACGCTGGGCACTGCCCACACCCACAGTGCCCACTTCAAGGTAGATCTGGATGTAGGAGGTAAGATATCCCCGGGGGTGGGGGGGCATTCCAGAAGAGGGGGCTGAAGTCTCCATGCCTCACTTTAAAAATTGTCATTGAAACATTAAAAATGTAAGAGTATATGAAGTAAATGTGCCAAACGTAAGATTCCTAAAAGATTTCCACCCTTAGCGGATCAGTCTCAGATCATTTAAGCTGATTCCTAATATGGAACCTAGTTACATTCTAACAGATCATTCAAAACTCCAAAATTCAGGGAACTGACTGCCTTTGGCCCTACTCTTAATTCCTTGCCAAACCTCAAACTATGGGAAACACCTCCAAGCTCCAGCAACTTCGGGCCCACATGTCTGCTGCCGTGTGGTGAGGCGTTGTTGGTTTCCTTCATGTGCTGATGTGTAGGCATTAGAGTCAAATGAAGACTTGAGTCTCAAGCATTGCCACAATACTAACAGTGTCCCTTTGGTGAAAAGCCAGGGCACGTTATTTAAGCTCTCTGAGCCTCAGTTGTCCCAGCTGTAAAATGGGGACAATTGTAGTTCCTCCTTCAGAAGGCTGTTATACAGGTAGATCACCAGTACATGTAAAGCACTCAGCATGATGCCTATGCATAGCACCTTCAGGTTCAGTAAATGTGAGCTACAACTGTTAATATTTACATGGTACGGTAGTTCTGGAGATGCTGGGGGGCTTCAGATATGAGGCACAATCCCTTCCTCAAGTCAGAAAGATCTGACTCTGCACATTGCCTGCTAGGCTGTTTCAACCTCAGGTAAACCACCATTCCTCCTCAGAGGAAGGTCAGGGGAGGCCCAGTCACAAGGCATCTGGGATTGTTACCAGATGTGACATCGGCGAGAGAGATCTTCTCGAAATCTCTGAATCAGGAATATCTTGGGGAGAAAAGGAAGAGAAGTAGAGGACATACTCAGTTCTGGGCTTCTCTTTGGCCCCCAATCTGAAGCCAGGTGGGTGATCATTCCTTTCTCCCATCCTTTCTCCCTCCTCCTTCCCTTCACCTCGGCAGGACTGAAGAACTGGGTCTGGGCTGAGGACATGGTCTTCGTCCCCATGGCTGTACCCTGGAGCCCTGAGCACCAGATGCAGAGGCTGCAGGTGACCCGGAAGCTGCTAGAGACAGAGGAGCAGGCCACCTTCCCCCTGGGAAGTGCCACCCCTCGCTACCTGTACCTGGCCAGCAACCACAGCAACAAGTGGGGTCACCCTCGGGGCTACCGCATCCAGGTGCTCAGTTTTGCTGGAGAGCCGCTGCCCCAGAACAGCTCCATGGAGAGAGCCTTCAGCTGAGGGAGGTGAGTGTCAGGGTGTCAGAGGGAAGCTGGGGGAGATGGACTGTAAGAAGGGCTCCATGTTGCTTGGTATCCAGGTTCCCCCACCTCCTGTGGGTGTACATGCACACTCATACACACACACACACACACACAAGCCTGTGGCCACAATCTTGATCCATGTAAAATGAGGCCTAGTGCCCTGGCCGGTAGCTCAGTGGTTAGAGTGTAGGCCCCACACACTGAAGGGTCTCGGGTTTGATTCCAGATCAAGGGTGTGTACCTGGGTTGCAGGTTTGATCCCCCAACCCTGGTAGGGACACATGTGGGAGGCAAACAATCCGTATGTCTCTCTCTCACATGGATGTTTCTCTCTCCTTCCCTTCCTCCCTTCTACTCTCTCTCTAAAATAAATAAATAAATAATTTTTAAAAATAATGGAAAAAATATCCCCGGGTGAGGATTAACCAAAAAAAGTAATAGTGAAAATAAATAAAATGAGGCCTACTGACTGGATGGAAGAATGGAGCGACACATGTGGAATCAAATACAATAAAATGTTATAGATAGAATCTGGGTTGTGGGTCTACTAGTATGTGTGTTCACTACACTGTTCTTTAACTTTAAATGTTAGCAATAAGTGTTGGAGGGAAAACCAGAGTAAGAGGAACACAGATCGCAGGGGTATTCCCTAAAACCCAGGCATTTGAAATATAGAAACTGACCTAAAATGGGAATCAGGCCATGTCCATGCATCCAGGGCCCAGGCTCTGATCTAGGATCTAGATGGATGCATGAACGACAGTAGGACCTGAAGCCTGAACAATGGCCAGTTGATGTTTGAGATACACGTTACTGAACGAACGTGGGAACTCTATGAGGGACAGGCAGAGAGGGAGAATGGGAAGTGAACAGAGACCCTTGTGGCTTATTTTTCCTTTCCGTTCCCTCTTCAGTGCAGCTTCAAACAGTAGGACAGTTTGATGGCCTTGTGGGTCTAATCCAAACCTCCTGTAGGTACCAGCTGGCCGTGACCCAGCGGAAGGAGGAGGAGCCCAGCAGCACCAGCATCTACAATTTGAACGACCCTTGGACACCCACCGTGGACTTCACTGACTTCATCAACAATGAAACTGTTGCAGGGCAGGTTAGTTTCGGGGAGGTGGCGGGAGCAAGGATGAGCCACTTCACTCTCCCATGCCAGGGCCCTCCGCGGACTTTAGAACCCACTAAGAAACGAAGCTTCACGTTTTCACAGTGATCCTGGGCTGGTGAACTGAATCCTTACATACCAGGCTACTGTGGGAGGCAGGTGTGTCTTTAGCAAAGCCAGGCCTCGTGATCCTCTTCCTTCTCCCCTGCTAGGACTTGGTGGCCTGGGTGACAGCTGGTTTCCTGCACATCCCACATGCAGAGGACATTCCCAACACGGTGACTGTGGGGAATGGTGTGGGCTTCTTCCTCCGACCCTACAACTTCTTTGACCAGGACCCCTCCTCTGATTCTGCGGACTCCATCTATTTCCGGGGGGACCAGGATGCTGGGGCCTGTGAGGTCAACCCCCTGGCTTGCCTCCCCAAGGCTGCTGACTGTGCCCCTGACCTCCCTGCCTTCTCTCATGGGGGCTTCTCTCATATCTAGGTGGTCCCTGGGATGGGGAATGTGTCCAGGGCCCCAGGGCCAGGGTGTGTGGAGAGGGGGAGCAGTGGGCACTGGGCCAGGAAGCCTGATCTCCCACTAAGATCCTCTCCTCCCCTGCCCCCAAGATCCTCTCTCCCATCACCCTTCTTTGCATCACCCTCCTATTGGAAGCATCCTGAGCCTGTGATGCCTGCCACAGCAGGGACTCAACTTTGTTGACCCTAGACCTGCTGGGTTTCTGTCCCAGAGAGGAGAGGAATGGCCAGCTGGAGCTGGAGTGATGGCCTAGCTTTTTCCCAGGAGACTTTTTGTTTCTAACAGTTTTTTAAATTTTTTTTTTTACAATTAGATATCATTCACATACCATAAGATTTATCCTTTTAATGTGTCCAATTTAGTGGGTTTTAGTATATTCATAAAGTTGTGCAACCATCACTACTAATTCCAGAACATTTTCATCACCGCAGAAAGAAACCCCATACCTGATAGCAGTCACTTCCTATTTCCCTTCAACCCTTCCCAGCTCTACGCAACCACCAAGCTTTCTGTCACTACAGACTTGCCTATATTCTGGCCATTACATGTAAACAGATCTATACAACATGTGGTCTTCTGTGATTGGCTTCTTTCAGCAGAATGTTTTTGAGGCGCATCCACTTTGTAGCATGAAACAAGACTTCATTCTTGAGGGCAGAATTGTATTCCATTGTATGAATGTTACCACATTTTTGTTTGTTCATTCATCAGTTCAAGGACATGTGGATTGTTTCCACGTTTTGGTTATTATGGATAATGCTGCTGTGAACATTTGTGTACAAGTTTTCATGTGGGCATATGTTTTCACTTCTCCTGGTACAAAGCTGGGAGTGGAATTGCTGGGTCATATGTTTAACCTTTTGAGGAGGCTGCCAGACTGCTTGCCAAAGTGATTGTACCTTTTTTTTCCTCTTTTTCTCTTTTTTATTGTGGTAAAACATAACAACGTAAGATTTACCATCGGACCATCTTTACTAGTAAATATACAGGCCAATGGCATTAAGTACATTCGGATGCTTTGTTGGGCCTGCTCAGCTCCTCCTCTGCCCTGGGTCTTGAAAATGAAAGTGAGGCCTCTAAGACCTCCGGGTAGGGTCCCTTCCTGGCCTGTGTCCCAGCTGTTGGGAAGGTGCTTCTCTGTTTCGTTCCCTGTCATCCTAGCACGTTTCTTCTCTGCTCTTTCTCCCTCCTCTTCCTCTTGCTACTTCAGCTTCTACTCCCTGGCCTTCCCTCTAAGGTCCTGGGTGGATGTCCCTGCTGCTTCAGGTCCTGAAATTCTCCCCCATCCCTCAATTCTGGTGTCCTCCTCTGTCCCTGGGCTGGGGAAGCCTAGGACAGCAAGGGGCTATCTTGTGGGAGAGAAAGACAATCCCTGGTTGTCTTCTTGTGGGAGACATTGGTGTATGGACAGCTTTCTTTCTTTCTTTTTCTTTTTGTTAATCCTCAACAAAAAAAAAGTGAGCTGGAAAGGAACTGAGTTCTGGCAAAGGGACCTTCATACAAAGACTAAACACTGTGGAAGCTACATTCTTGATTCAAG
Source organism: Myotis brandtii (assembly GCF_000412655.1). Classification (NCBI taxonomy): domain Eukaryota; kingdom Metazoa; phylum Chordata; class Mammalia; order Chiroptera; family Vespertilionidae; genus Myotis; species Myotis brandtii. The sequence goes on along the minus strand of NW_005367911.1, from coordinate 598,203 downwards.
AATAATAGGATATGTTGACAAGAGCTCAGCTGGGAAAGGGTCAAAGGGACCTTCATACAAAGACTAAACACTGTGGAAGATACATTCTTGATTCAAGAATAATAGCACGATATGGTGACAAGAGCTCAGCTGGGAAAGGGCTAAGGCAGAGCTAGTTTGCTATTGTTGGTTCTTTCCATTTTGCTTTTCAGATCAGTGATTTAGTTTCTCTTTACTTCTCAGCCCAAATAAATATCGTTTTGACTTTCTTGTGTTTTCTTATTTAAAGAAATTGGGACCATGATGGATGCAAATGTTTTCATCTTGCCCCCAAAACAAACGCTGTGGAGCAGCCAATGATGCTTCTCTTGGCTGTCCCACCTGTTTCTCCAGGTGCAGGAATGGGGAGCGGGGACGTGTGGCCCTGGGCTGTGTGGGGGACTCTGTGATGTGGCTCACCTGCTGACCCAGGAGTGTGCCATGGGGCTCCCCATGGGGCCAGAGAGCACAGCCTGAGCCACCCCAAGGGAGTGTGTGCACAGAGAACCCTATTGGAGGGCTCTACTGGGAACATCCTTCCAGCCACAAGAAAGAAGCAATCAGACCTTAAGGAATGCAGCCCAGAGAAATCCAAAGGGTCCGAACAGCAAAGTTCTAGGAGGAGCCTGGCAAGTGAGAGAGAACCTGGGAATGCAGGCCCTTCGGGGACCCTTAGACCTACAGATCCCACTGAAGGGGCCTCGAACACACACGGTATCACACACATACGGTATCAGTGTGTGCTCCCTGTCTTGGCCTCTTAGTGGTGCTGGCCTCATGTCCCCATTCCAACACTTGGCCTGTGGCTGATGGTTGACTATGTTTTCTCCACTCAGGCTCAGGTGGGTGTCTGCATCTTCTGTAGCATTCCTCCTCACCACATCTGGATCCTGCGAAGGGAAATAGATCATAGCATTCTCAGTGGGGCTTGGGTCTCAGACACCTTCCCACTGCATGTTTCTCATCTCCTTGACCTATGTCTGTGGGCAAGAATATGAGGGGGGCTCCCCTTTTCTTGAGTACCCTCAAGGAACGTGATGTCTCAGTCTCTCCCATTGAAAGGGAGACAGTATGGCGGAGACTCTTGCTGGACTGGCTGATTTTCATCTGTTGCCTCATTTATTCCTCACAACCACCTTGAGAAACAGATACTATTTTTCCCGTTTCACGGATGAGGAAACTGAGATTCACAGGAATTAGGTAACTTGCCCCAAGTCACCTGGCTGGTACATGGTGGGGCCGGGATTGAACCCAGGTCTTTGTGGAATTATACCCGACTGCCTTCCCCTGTGCTACTGCTCTTCTTCACTGACTAGCAGGCCTGGTTAAAGAATTAACAACGTAATGCTTGAGAAGCACTTGGCACCTGGTCCGTGGTAAGTGACCTTCTATGAGCAAAATCAACACTCAATGGCCCAGAGCAAAAGTATGCACCACTGCCTTAAAGCAAAAGCTCTTAACCTGGACTGTACCTGAAATCACGGGGGAGCTTGTAAAACTCCACATACCCAGGCTGCACCGCAGGCCAATAAAATCAATCTCTGGGGGTGAGGCAGAGCATAAATGTATGCAGTAAGCAGCATAAAATTTCCCCATGTGATTCTAACATCTAGCTGAGGTTGAGAAAAGCCTGGGACAGCAGTTTAGTTCCAAACTGGCCAGAGGAGCCTGACCAGAGAGTGTAAGGCACATAAAGAACGTGTCTGTCAGAAGGCACAGAAAAGGAGCGTTATAGAGCCTGCCCTGGCAGTGCCAATCTGACCATGTCTGGAGCAGAAGACCTGGCCCAAGGCCAGTACAGACCAGCCCCGGAGGACACTAGCCATGCAGATGGAGGCACTGGGCCCTATCAAACCTATCTCGTGACCAACTGCTGATTCTGATTCACAGCTCAACCGGTCAGCTTCCCACCGCACCTGGGTCATGGGAAGAAATGGGCAAATCAGTTATATCTCTTGTGTAAATGAACTAGTGGTTCATTATTATTCTGATAATAATTGGTTTTGCTTGACAATTACTATAAAATGAGGATTAGCCTTTATTGTTACTTTGGAAAATTTAGATCTTCCTTGAAAGACACTCTCCCTTGGGGAGCTTGATGAATCTGGTTTCTGATTTAGGCCCCTCCCTTGGACTGTGGTTAATGCACCAAGAAACCATCGTGCGGTATCCTAGAGACAGCCAGACTCTCCTGATACAACCCACACCAACCTCTCCATGGACTTCACCTCTAACTTCCAGAGCAGACTCATTATAAGCAAATTCCCACCTTCATTCCCCTCCCACCCACTATAGTTTTTCCTTGGCCAACTAGAATTGTAAATTTTCCGAGCTCCCCGCTCGCTGGGGCACATTAGGTTGTTCACACTGGGTTTGCACATCCTGCCATCCTGATGCCCTGCACTCCAGACTGTCATGACCCTGTGCCCGTCCCCAAACAGGCTGTCCCCATCCCTCTGCCCATCCGCCTTCTTCCTTATTTCCTCTGGTTCCTTCCTCTTTCCCCTTCCTTCCTCTTCCTCTGGTGATGCCTTATTCATCCTCTAAAACCCAACTCAAAGGCCACCCACCCCCACCTTTCTCTGCTCATTGCTTTGTTCTCCCTGCTCCCTTAGTACTTCAGTATATGTGCTGCCGAAGCAAGCACTCCCTTAGTACTTTAAACAAAACTCTACAATGGAGGTTCACACACCAAACTCAAGTTCACTGCCTACACCTCCCCATCATGTGGCCCACAGGCCTCCGGTGCCCACCATGATCTCCATTCAGCAGCTGGTAGGCAGATGGCTCTTCGTGGAGAACAAAGGCTTCACCGAGTACATGAAGGAACTAGGCGTGGGAATGGGCGCCATGGCCAAGCCAGACCGTCATCACTTCTGATGGCCAATACCTCACGGTAAAAACTGAGAGCACGTTGAAGGTGACACAGTGCTCATGCAACCTGAGAGACAAGTTTGAAGAAACTACAGCTGATGGCACAATAACTCAGGCCACCTGCAACTTTGTAAACAGTGCATTGGTCCAACATCAGGAATGGGACGGGAAGGAAAGCGCCAGAACCAGAAGATTGGAAGGCGGAAGTTAGTGGTGGAATGTGTCGTGAACAATGTCAGCTGTACTTGGACCTGTGAAAAAGCGGAGTAAAATTTCCATCATCCTTCCGGACAGGAATTAGCCATGAGGATAAACAAGCTCAATTCAAGCATGCCTCTCCCCCTCCCCCATTACTGTGTTCAGTTCTCTGTATCACACTCATTTTATATACAACTACTTCTGAGTGTTGGTTTAATTAGGATTGACCCTTCGGTTAGTAAATAAATGTGTTTATGCTTAAAAAAAAAAAAGGTCGAAGAAAGTCCAAAGATCCTGAGTGAAAAATCACCCTGGCTGCACAGGTTAAGCCAGGACATGGGGCCAAGGGTCAACACTGACACGCTGAGCCCAAGCAATTCCTCTCCACATGAAACCTGCACCGCTGGAACCCAGCAAAGGTTGTAGGAAGGAGAACTTGGGACAGACAGACGGAAGGTCTGTAAATCAGTTCACCCCCGCTTGGCTTTCCCTGAAACAAGCAGTCGGGGCCCAGGGCCTGGGACAGACTCAAGAGGACGTAGTGTGGGAGGGTTAGAAGCATAGACGGGCATTAGACCCCAAAACGCTATAGAATTTGGCATGTATGTTTTTCTCATTCTACAATGTGGTATAATGATTTCTGGAGCCAGAATCTGGGGTTTGAACCTAACAATGTGACCTTGGGCAACTTCGTTAACTTCTCTGGGCCTCATTTTCATCACCTGTAAAATGGGGGCGGTATAAAACCTATATCAGGATTTTGATGGGGATTAATCTGTGTAATTTTCCAAGTCTAGTTCTTGGAGTATAGTAAGTGCTCAATGAATGCTAGCTATTATTTAATATTTTATTAACAGCATCTACTGTTTCAGTTACTGCATAACAAACCCCCTTTAAAAAAGTGGCTTAAAACATCAAACCATTTTATTTGCTCATTATTCTGTAGGTCAGCTGTCTGAGCTGGGGCTCAGTTGGGCAGTTCTTCTGCTGGAGTCACCTGGAATCACTCTCTTGACTGCAGATATCTGGCAGAGAGACTAGGGCTGGATGGCCTATGATGGACTCACTCACACGTCTGGCAGCTGGGGCTGGCTATTGGACAGGCTACGTGTTACAGCAACGTGTGTCCAGCAGGCCAGCCTGGACTTCTCTTTGTGGTCCTGGACTCCAATGGCAGCCCAAAGGGGACAAGCGCTAGTGAGTGAATGCTTTTCAAGCCTCTGTTGGTATCACATCTACTAATGTCACATTGGCCCCCAGATTCAAAGGGTGGAGATATAAATCCTCTCCTTGACGGGAAGGGTGGCAAAGTAACAATGCACAGAGGTGCATATCAGCAATGGAAGGAACCATCACAGCAGTCTAAACAATCTATCAAGCTGGCACCAAATATGCAAGCTAAGTTCAGGTCTGAAAGCTGGAAGGGGTACCTTCTTGGCTCGCAGGGCTCAGGATAACTGAAAAAGGGTTAAGTCATATGCAAAACAACTGCAATGCAAGGTTTGAACATGCTAAGTGCCCTAAAATAAGAATGATTAAATGCTAGGGGAGTTCAGGACAGAGTGGTCCTTTATAGCTGACAACAGCTAAGCCAGTGGGTTGGAAAGGCTTTATTACCTTGGCCTTGAAGTATGTTTAGAATCTGGACATGTGGAGATGAGGAAAATGATATTCCAGGTGGGAGAAAGAGCAAAGTTAGGCAAACTAAAATGTGTTTGGGAAATCCAATCCCATTAGTATATATGGAATAGGGCAGGGGTCCTCACAGGGGTCCTCAAACTACGGCCCTCGGGCCACATGCAAATACAAATATTATATTTGTTCCCGTTTTGTTTTGTTACTTCCAAAATAAGTTATGTGCAGTGTGCATAGGAATTTGTTCATAGTTTTTTTTTTAAACTATAGTCCGGCCCTCCAACGGTCTGAGGGACAGTGAACTGGCCCCCTGTTTAAAAAGTTTGAGGACCCCTGGAATAGGGGGTCCAGGAAGAGGAGTTGCAAGCCATAAGGCTGGAACAATAACCTGGGGTTTGATTGTGGATAAGTTTGAGTTTGAACTTCATTCTGTAGGCAGTGTCCACTGGCTATTCTTCAGGTGTTAAGTAAATAAAAAAATAAAAACACACACCTGTATTGTAAGAGGCTCCTTTGCCAGTGGTCTGTAGGATGGCTTGGGTTTGGCAGTGAGAAGGGGAGTAAGAGATCATTAGGTAATGAAGGGACTAGCAGGTCAAGACAGAGGGATTGACGAGGGGCAGTCAGAGTAGAAAATCAAACAAGAGCCAGAACCTGATGAGGAAGTGTCGAAGAGGACTCCAGGGTCGCCAGGCTCAGTGCCTGTGGGATGGCAGAGGAGGAGGAGATGTTTACAAAACAGAAGTATGGAACAAGAGCAGGTCTAGAAGGAACTTGCAGATTTGGGGAATGCATGGACGTCCAGGTGGTATCAAGTGGAGTCTAACACCACACTGACTATGAGAGGATGAAGAGGAGAAGAGAGAGTCGATGTTGCTGGAGCAACATTGAGCACAGAGAGGGCAAGTGTTTCAAGGCAGTTATCTGCCAGATGTTGCAGATGTGACCGAAAGATTAAGGAAAAAGAAGGATGAGAGAAGGCCAACCACTTGAGAGGTGTGCAGAGCCTTAAGGCCTTCTTAAAATATTGGTCTTTATTTAAGGAGGGAATGGCATGATCAGATAAGTTTCTGTGTGTTGAATAGACTGGAGAAGGGCAAGAATGTACATGGAGCTCTTCAAGCAAGGGAACCATTGCATTAAAAAAGGAGGTTGGAGAAAAAAAAAAGGCCAACCAGCAGATTTGACAGTGAGAAGGTCACAGTGACTTCCCATCCCCAGGAGAGCAGAGGAGGGTGATACTGCACAGGGTTGAGGAGAGCAATAAGCACCTTACTCTCTGGAATTCAAGGTTGGAGAGATCCCCTGGAATTACATGATTCTGGGCTGCCCTCCTTCCACTTCAAACCTACTAAAGTGAACAAAATCTTTTAAAAATAAAGCAAACACTGACTTTCCCTTCGATCCTTCCCTTCTCCCTTTCTCTCCTACTGGCTGGCTGGAGATCAGGCACTGTCAGGACGCCCATCCAGGGAGACAAGCGTTGGCGGACAGACTGCTGTTTACTTCCTAGCAGAGCCCATCTGTGTTTTCATAGCTCAGAATAGTTCCTTGGCCCTCTCAAGGCCTGGGAGGGTAGGGGAGGGGGCAGGGAAACCTCACTGTTTGTTTTCGTGACAATTCTGGCCTCACCTCATTTGGGAACTCTCAGAAGGGGTAAGTTGTGGGTTAAGAGGGTCCAAGACTACTGATTTCCTAATTATGTCCCCCAACTGGGCTCCAGAAGAGGGAAGGACAATAACTGACTGTACAACATGGGCATTTTGGTTGGGATGAAAGTTCCATAGCTATTAAAGAAAGAGCTGATTAAAGGACTACAGAAGAGCTGGGGGAGAAACAGAGGCGGGGCAGAGAGAAGGTGGAAGGGATGACCCCTCCCCAAACTGGATCTCAGCTGGATGCCTGGCTCTACACAGGGAGCTGACTTCTGATGGGGAATTGAT
>NW_005367911.1:568442-591484 GCF_000412655.1 Myotis brandtii | reverse complement strand
CTGCACCTCAGGTCTCAGCTGGGTTCTGGCAGCACCAATGTTTGGATGGTGCCCAGGGGTGGGAGGAAGAACTGACTTCACAGAATACTCTTTAAAACCATGTGAATATATTACTTTTGAAAATATTTTAATTTAAAAAATATGAGCCCTGGCCAGTTTGGCTCAGTGGATAGAGAGTCGGCCTGCAGACTGAAGGGTCCCGAGTTTGATTCCAGTCAAGAGCACACGCCCAAGTTGAGGGCTCGATCCCCAGTAGGGGGTGATTCTCTCTCCCTCTCCCTTCCTCTCTGAAATCAATAAAAATATATTTTAAAAATTTTTTTTAAAAATATGAACACATCTTTCCTTCTGGCAATAATGAATCAGTTACTTCTGTTAGGTCACTAAAAGTCAAGTACCACCTCCTTGGAGCTACTTTCAAAGTAGCACCCCAGAGTCAGAAAATGATAGAACTGAGAGGAGGGTGAGAGTCACCAAGTCTCAGTCTACAGTTGACAAAAGTAAAATCCAGAGAACTCTAGTGACTTGGCCAAGATCACACAACTCTTTTTTTTTTTTAATCCTCACCGGAGGATATTTTTTTCCATTGATTTTTAGAGAGAGTGGAAGGAGGAGAGGGAGCGAGAAACATGGATGTGAGAGAGACACATTGATTGGTTGCCTCCCCCATGTGGCATGTGGCCCCACGAGATTGAAGTTGCAACCCAGGTATGTGCTCTTGACTGGGAATCCTACCCGCCACCCTTTGGTGCTCTGGCCAACTCTCTAACCACTTAGCCACACCAGCCAAGACAATCACACTCTTTATCTTCCTATTTATTATTTCTCTTTTTACCTTAGAAGTCCAGCCGAAACCGGTTTGGCTCAGTGGATAGAGCGTTGGCCTGTGGACTGAAAGGTCCCAGGTTCGATTCCGGTCAAGGGCATGTACCTGGGTTGTGGGCACATCCCCAGTAGGAGATGTGCAGGAGGCAGCTGATCGATGTTTCTCTCTCATCGATGTTTCTAACTCTCTATCTCTCTCCCTTCCTCTCTGTAAAAAATCAATAAAATATATTTTTTTTTAAAAAAGAAGTCCTAGTGATGGCAGTAGGAGAGAAGTCTCAAGGGCTGCCTGCTGAAAGCTTGAGGATGTTTTTGAGGGTCTTCTAAGGAAAAACACACCCAGCTTTTACACCCGCTCACTCATCCCCAGTCCCCACCTCGTTCCACACCCAACCAGGCTGAGCTATGACTGAGCGACTGATGACATAGCCCCTCCATTTTTTCTTTAGTTGGCTCCAATTCTTTCAAAATATCTGTGAGATGAAGCCAGGAGGCACAGTGGATTAGGGCTAGATTCTTAGCTTACACTTCCCACCTCTCTTCAGACAGCTCCTCTTTGCCTCTGGGGTACAGACCAGGAAGAAGGAGGGAACTGAGCTTTTCCCAGATAGTCCCAACCATCATTTTAGAGGCTCACTTCCCTTGACTCTGCCTCATCTCTACATCATCAACAAAGTTTAACTCCTGGCAGGAAGGATCAAACTTAACGCTAGAAGGTTTCCCAGCTGCAAGGGTGGTTTGGCACCACCAAAGGGTTGATTGCCAGTTGGAGCAGTGTCACCATCTGGTCATGAGGGAACTGGTTGGCTGGATCTGGGCTTAACAACAGCTTCTTTGGGCGGGGGGGTGTTGAAGATGATAGAGGAGAGGAAGAAGATGGTCAGTCTGTGCTTCCCATAAAGGTTCCAATGATTCATTCAACTTTGGTAGAAAGCAAATACTAGGGTGGCAGGAGGAAGGGAGTGAGCCAGGGAGCTCTTAACTGTTTACAATGGAGCAAATGTCCTCTGGTGTTTTTCTGTGGACAAAATGTGCAGCCCGTCTTGAGACAGACAGCATGCTCCCCCCACGTGGTCAATAAGTGCACAGTTCAAGGTTCTGAAGCTGAACTTTCTCACCACGCCGGAGATAAGTCAGCCATTTTCACAGGCTAACAATCATTAACCCGCCTCTCCCTTCACCTGCTTTCCCCGACATAGTTTTGTAAAAAAAAATGAACAGGGTCACTCACTGAAAAGGTGACAGCAGTTGATCCAGCCAGTTTCTGCTTCCTACCCCTGAACACCTTCCCCATTGACCAAGTGGTAGGGGGAGAGGAGCACAAAAATAAGAAATAAATAAAATAAAAAACTGTACATCTTGGAGTTTGGACTGTAACCCTGCAAGGAAATCTCCCCCACTGCCCAGACAAAGCCTTGGCTTGAAGCTGGGTTTTGTATCCTTGATACAATGTGCAGACGAGCCCCATTCTATGATCATAGCTGAGCAAAAAGGCAGCTCCTCGCTCCAGAGAACCCAGTGCCCCTGCCAGAATAGAGGATTTGACTGCAGGGAAAGTCGGAATGTCTTACTGGTAATAAAAGCAATTTTTGGATGAGGTGTGTGGCAAATTATGACTCCTTCCCCTCTTTGCTTCCCTGTTAGCAAATAAACTGGCCTGAGTGAATGAGTCAACCTTGCTCTGGAGGAGACGGTGCCAGGACACGGGAACCAGCTGCACGTATTTAGCAGCAGACCAGGCTGCTCTCTCTGGCACCCTTCCTTCCTGTGCTTCCCAAACCAAGATCCCCAGCCTCTGGATTTCTGTTTGTGGAGAAAGTGCCCGGGGAGTGCCCAACTAGTGTTCCTGTTTGGGGGGCCCATAGAACTTTCCATCCTCATCACTTCCCAGACTCGGCTGGTCGTTTTCCCAGGGGCCATCAATACGTCTTGAGTCCTCTCTGCCTAGGACAAAATAGTAGGGAACTCACTGATATTTGTACATATGAGTTCAGTTTCGACCTAAGGATCCCCCAATTGACACAGTGAGTTGTGTAAATAATCTAACTTCCCTGCCCCACTAGAATGTCCAGGTCCCAGAGGACAACCAAGATTTAATTTGCAATGTCTTTTTTGTTTGTTTGTTTTTGTTAATCTTCACTTGAGGATATTTATCCATTGTTTTTTGTTTTTTTGTTTTTTTTTAGAGAGAGTGGAAGGAAGAGGGAGAGAGAGAGAGAGAGAGAGAGAGAGACATCAACATGGGAGAGACACATTGGTTGGTTGCCTCCCACAAGGACCCTGACCATGGCTGGGGAATGAGCCTGCCACCGAGGTACATGCCCTTGTCCAGAATCGAACCCAGGACCCTTCAGTCTGGGTCTATCCACTAAGCCAAACCGGCTAGGGCTCACTTGCAATTTCTTATAGAGCCAAGCATGGGGCTTTGCTCAGGAAATGTTTATTGAATTAAACTGGAGAACTTCTTGAAAGGGAAGATGACAGGAGTTAGAAGGAGATGATAGACTCCCCTCTCTGGAGAGAGTTCTTTAAGTGAGTAAATTCTCATTGAAACCTCCAGCAACTCAAATACTCCATCCCCATTATTCACCTCAAAATAGCCACAAGTCCTGTGAGCATTTGAGGACTCTGCCATTTCTCTCTGCAGTCAGCTTCCCAGTAGGCTTGGGTCTTTGGGGGCCTCACCTCTTTCTGTACATGATAAAAATTTGCTGGAGGCAGCAGGAAGGGACTGGAAGTTAGAAAGATAGACTAGCAAAGTCTCATGATGATATACAATTGCTCTGACCAAGAGGTATCCCTACCAGGCGGGCTGCCTGCCAGGGGGACTCCTCCTCTACCCTGGGAGCAGATATCAGCTCCATCCCACTCCTTATCAACACGAGCATTCTCCCTGCGTTTCCTCCAGTAGATAGGGCCCTCCACTGGCCTCCCCATATGCTGTGAGAACCCTGCCTGACTCAGAGATTCCGGCTGCTGGCAGCCCTGTGGAGAACCAGATAGTGGCCTTTGAATATTTTGTCAGAGGGTCTGCCCTATTTGCCCTCAACTCACCTCACCCCATAGAAACTTCAGTCCCCGGGATCACAACAGTGGTTACTCAATACTTTCGAGGAAGGCTTATCGGGGTGGAGGGGAGAGATTATCTCTTCCAGTGGGGCCCACTACCTGCGGCCTAGCATTGCTGACAATCCAGAGCACCCTTCCCCACAACACTGCCAAGTACATACTCCATTTGCAGCCCACCCACAGCCCACCATTACCTCCCCAGACCAGGCATGGTAGGATAGGGTTGCTTGGACCAGCAGAGACAATGTGGTCAAGGGCAGCTGGGGTCTGCTGGAGGTGGGTGGGAGCCCATGGAGGGTGGGGATAAGATGCCAGACCATACTTCCTGGATGATGTTTTCATCATTTCCGGCATGGAATGTTGTCTACCTTTGCTACAGATCATTAGTTCTGAATTCCTTTTCCCTGTCCCCAACCTACCCCTGACAAGGGAATATGGACTTACTGGTGGGAAATTCAAGTGAATATTTTAAAGTTTTATTCCCACTAGCTCTTATCCTTGAAAAATGCCTCCGGTCACCGCCTGATTCAGCCCCTGCTTCCTTCAGAGTTCGAACTGACCAAGGGTGAGGTTTTGGTCTCTGCACTGCTGCAGGGCGATTTCTGTTTGTGCAGGGGAGGAAGGCAGCATTGCTTCTCACACCTGGGCATCTGTTACTTTTATTTATTCCTTGTCTATATCCATGGCTGTAGTAAGAATGGATTGACTTCCTCTTGAACATCAATATCTCCAAGTACAAATGGAAGATCAAGCTACAGAAGCCCTTTCTAGGGTCCCCAGTCACCAATTTGTTGGTGTTTTTATTTAGAACTATATATCAATCATATTGTTTTTGTGTGAACACACATTCATTTTATTGCTTTCACTTATGTGTTAAAACCCCGAAGGTCCGAACTTTAAGGACAATAAATGAATGAATTAATCAGGCATTCAAAGGTGATTATTTTCTGGCCCTGAGCTATAGAGCCACATGGGAAGAGGGTTTGAGCTCCCAAATCAGAGGCATTTCCTAGACCCTAATGCAGTTAAGAAAGGGCCAGCAAGGTGACAGTACCCAGTACAATAAAATGAACTACCTTCTAAATTAATAACTTAAAACCTGAATCACTAGGACTTCAAGACTTTTTCTTTGTTCCCAAATAAGCGCAGTTGCAGACTTAGGAAATCAGGCATCTTTGCAAGAACCACGGTGATTTAGACTCTGTCCTTTGTCTCTGGCTGGGTTTCAGAGCCAGGCGGGCAGACCCTGGCACTGTCGAGCAGCGTGCCAAAGTTAATAATTGGCCCTGTGGAGCACATGGCCGATCAGGCTGTTTTTGTGTGCCTGGTTTTCTATTTTACGTAAATCACCCTGAACATGTTTGCATCAACCTACTGATGATGCACCTTTGATCAATAGATTTTAGACAAAAGTGTTTTTTGAGTCCAAAGATCAGGGCTGGGTTGACCTGCAGGCTGGTTACAGGGTGTATAAAACTGGCAAGACGCAGGCTGATAGCAGAGTTATCACCACCACGTCTGCAAGGGCTCAGCTGACGGCTTCCTGAGGGGCCAGGGAGTAAGCATGGAGGAAGGCATGAACGTCCTTCATGACTTTGGGATCCAGTCAACACACTACCTCCAGGTGAATTACAAGGACTCCCAGGATTGGTTCATCCTGGTCTCTGTGATCGCAGACCTCAGGAATGCCTTCTATGTCCTCTTCCCCATCTGGTTCCATCTTCGAGAAGCTGTGGGCATCCAACTCCTCTGGGTAGCTGTGATTGGAGACTGGCTCAACCTCATCTTTAAGTGGTGAGTAAGAGCCAGGCAGAGAGGAGATCGGCAAGGAAGGAGGCTGGCATTCTCTCTGGAAATGTCTGTCCATCAGAAGTCGCCTTCTCCATGCAATTCAGGAAGCCACGGGTTCCTCCCCTCCTGACTCTCCATCTGCTACATAAAGAGAGAAGACAGAGAAAGCCCTGTCAGTGAGTTGAAGATACAGGAAAGGCTATTTCATATGGACCGAAGGCCAGCTGGACTTAGTGAAAAGTCTGGATTGTAGGCTATAAGCAAAGAAATACAGTTTTACTGCTTGCAGCAGAATAGGCAACATACAGGTAGATGCATGAAAGAAGAAAAATGATGCATGAAAAAAGGAATCGTATAGATAATTTAAAAACGTGTTGTGTGGGGCAATGAGGAGGAATCCAGAGAACCGGGCTCCATCCAGGTTTTGTTCAGCCACCTACCAGCTGCATGTCCTGGGCAAGTCATAGCAACAATCTGAGTTTCTGTTTCATAATCTGTAAACTTAGGTTATCTCTGGGACCTTATAATAATTATAGTTAACAGTTATCAAACATTTAGTATGTGCCAGGCCATGGGCTGAATGTTTTTCTGGAGGTGGTTACTTATGTGACAGATGAAGAGAAGGTGCCTAGACCAACATGGGTAGTAAATGTCAGAGGCAGGATTGACACTCAGGCAGGCTGGCTCCAGGGGCAAAGCTCTTAAGAACCATGGAATAGCCAATGCTGATTAACTGACTCTTTCAGGGAAAGATGGGAGGCGGAAGAACCCCGATTTTAACATTTGCCAAATTCTACTGTTTATATATTCCCATGATAGCCACTTTCAAACTATGGATGGGTTTGACTTGCAAAAATCCTGAATATTTTATAATTGTTAGCCAGCACCAGCTGACTTTAGCATATTACTGGTTTGGCTTCTCTTTCGTCATCTAGAAAATGAAGAGTTGGACCAGCTTCCCTCTAAGCCAGTGGTTCTCAACCTTCTGGCCCTTTAAATACAGTTCCTCATGTTGTGACCCAACCATAAAATTATTTTCGTTGCTACTTCATAACTGTAATGTTGCTACTGTTGTGAATCGTAATGTAAATATCTGATATGCAGGATGGTCTTAGGCGACCCCTGTGAAAGGGTCGTTCGACCACCAAAGGGGTCGCGACCCACAGGTTGAGAACCGCTGCTCTAAGCCCTTTACCATCTCTAAAGCTATCTATGACTACTATCAGACGATTCTTACGTCTCTTTCAGCTCTAATAATCTCTGGCCATAAACAGTAAAAGTCCTTTAGAATAGAAAAAAAAAAAGATTATTGGGCTCAGAAGCCCAAGGGATTCTGAAATTTCTATTGAAAAAATCTAAGTTTTATCTGTAACATCCCCTATTAAAGAGCATGACCCTAAGCAATAAAAAGATAAATGGTTATTCCAAACATCTGATCTCAATTACAGAGTGATGGATTTTCTCTGAGTTGGTGGAGGTGAGAGTTAGTGGTTGTCCCTGATTTGGGTGAGCAATCACTATTCCACCACCACAGGGAAAAGGAGGCCTCCAGCCGGACCTCTGACACCTGTTTCCACGATAAAAGATCTAGGCCTTTTAAAAGGGAAGTTTTAAAAGGCTGGTGGGGCACAGTTGGCTGAGGCATCATCCCATGCACCAAAGGGTCGCAGGTTGGATCCCAGTCCAGTGCACAAGGGAGGCAACGGGTGGATGTTTCTCTCTCGCACCGAAGTTTCTTTCTCTTTCCCTCTCTCTTTCTCTCTCTAAAGGGAGCATATTCTCGGGTGAGGATTAAGAAAAAAATAAATTAAATAAAAGGGCAAGGGTTTGTCTGAGATATCCTCTTTCAAAGCAGAGGGCATAGAGCAAGCACCCGAAGCTATGTATGCATTACAGAGAGTTATTCTGAGGCCTAAAGAAAGAGCAGAGGGACCTGGTGGGATATGCAAATTTAAGTTGCGAACTGCAGTTCCAGATGCATCCTTCCAGGACAAATTTGTCTTGCAGTTTTAAGAAAAAGTCACCTAGCTGGCCGTGAATATGGATCTTTGGATCTCGGGTTTATTTATTTCTGTTTTAATAAATACTAAATTCAAATAGTTGAAAATCCAAAAATTATATAAAGGATGTACCAGACAAGTCGACCTCCCCCACCTCTTCCCAGCCACCCAGTCCACCTCCTTGGAGGTGGCCAATGGACCAGTTTAGGGTCACATGGATCTTCTTCTCAAGCTACTCTCCCTTCTCAAAGGTGTGGGCTTCTGGCAAAAGGGTTCCTTCGGTAACCTCGGCATGGGTTCTGCTTTTCCACAGGATTCTCTTTGGGCAGCGCCCGTACTGGTGGGTCCTGGACACGGACTACTACAGCAGTACCTCTGCACCACTGATCAAGCAGTTCCCTGTCACCTGTGAGACTGGACCAGGTAAGAGTCCCACCCTCTGCACAGACAGAAGCTGGGCGCACCTTGCTCACGTGGACACCTATTAGCATTCGTTGTGGGTGACGCTGTCTTTGAGGGGACATGAGGAGAGCCATTCCTTCCCGCGTCTTCTCAGGGTCTTCAATTTGATACAATTCCATTTTAGTTGATCTCAAGAAGGCCTTCCTGCATCTCATCTTGCTGCTGCTTTGGAAATCTGCCTGATGTTTCCAAAACCTTAATTACTAACCCAGAGAGGCAAGCACCCTCACGGGCAATGGGCTCATGAGAGTAAGTGTGCAAGTGTGCAATGGCCCTTTGCCTGGGAAAGGTTAAGCCCTAGAGGCCTGGTGCCCCGGCTGTCCTTCCCAGAGGCCTGGTCTGGCAGCTGTGTCCTCCTGAGCTGACCTATCAGGCCCACAACCTGCCAGTATTTGGCTAATTACAGCCATACTGGTATTGCTCAATCAAATGACAGCTTTTGTTTTTTAGTAGGTAATCAGAAAATGCAAACCCTTCACTCATCTTAAGTCTCCCTTACCCTTAGGAAGGGTGCTGGCATTCTGTCCTCAGGGACCCTACCCCTGACCCCCAAACTAGGGCATGGCCCATAGTTATTCATTCTTACACACCCGTTGTTCACTTCAGACCATGTGCATTCATTCAGGTGTCATTTATTGAGCACCTACTCTGTTCCAGACACTATTCTAAGAACTTGAAATACCTCAGTGAATAAAACAAAGATCTCTGTTCTCGTGGAGCTATTTGAATGGTGTGTGTGTGTGTAACACATAAGTAAAATGTATAGAATATTGGAAGATGATAATTTAGAAGAGGGAGGAGGAGGAAGTAGAGGGCAGGAGGAGAACAGAAAAGACAAGGCACCCTAGCTGGTTTGGCTCAGTGGATAGAGCATCAGCCTGTAAACTAAAGGGTCCCAGGTTCAATTCCAGCCAAGGGCACATGCCTAGGTTGCGAGCTCGATCCCAGGGGTGGGGTGCAGAGGGCAGCCGGTCAATGATTTCCTCTCATCATTGATGTTTCTATCTCTCTCTCCCTCTCCCTTCCTCTATGAAATCAATAAAAATATATTTTAAAAAAAGAAAAGAAAAGGCTTTGCCTATGGGGTTCCCTGGAAAGCAGACTCAGATGGAGATCAGCATACAAGAGTTTCGCTACTCTCAGGAGCAACACTGATGGAAGGAAGACTAAAGCCAACAGGGCAGAAGGAGAAGTCTAGTTGTGATTCAGCCTCAGCCAACTCCACAGGGAGCTCTGAAGCTGAGGATGGCCCTTAAGAGTTGCCTGAATTGAGTCAAGAGGAACAGGCCCTTATACTCCAATGTAGACCAGTGATTGGGTACAGGCCAACCCCAGGAAGAGATAACCCTGATCAAAATGACTCTCTCAGCCGGAGAAGGCTGAGAGCTAAGGCCCATCTGTAATCACACTTTCAACAGCTGAAAAAATAAGTCCTTCTGTCCAGAAAGGGATCTGAGTGGAGGTTGGCATATCTCAGGACCCTCTATGTCTCAGGGTAGAGGGATCAGGAATAGGGGCCGGTTGCAGAATTAAATAGTGTGATCAAGGTAATACTCATTGAGAAGTTGAGATCTGAGCAAAAACTTGAAGGAGGCAAGGAAATTAGCCAGTAAATTTCTGGAGGAAGGGTTGTGTGACCAGAAAGACTAACAATGCCACGACCCTGAGGTGGGAGCATGTTTACAGGAAAGCAATGAGGCAGGCATGCATGGAGCAGAGGGCACAAGAGTGGAAGAGAGGTTATGGAGGGCTAATTAGATCCTTTGTGTAATCTCTAGACTGTATATAAGTACAAGAACTGGGCCTTCTCTGGTTTTGCTCATCACTATACTCCCAGAGCCTAGCAGAGTGCTGGGCCTGCAATAGGAGCTCAATAGAGACTTGTTAAATAGGTGACTAAATGGATAAATGAATGGATGGCATGATGGGTGGATGAATGGAAGGATGGATGGGTAGATGACACCCCCTAGCAGTCTCTAGGATGGAGACTTTCACCTTTAGTTCATTCATTCATCTCTTCCCTGCCCTTTAGGGAGTCCCTCCGGTCATGCCATGGGTACAGCAGGCGTTTACTATGTGATGGTCACATCCACCCTCTCTATCTTTCGGGGAAAGAAAAAGCCCACCTTCGGATTTAGGTAAGAACTCAGCCCTGGGTGTGGGTGGTGGAGAGCAGGGGGCGGCTTTCTCTGTAGCTGACACACCACTTGCTCTTCCTCACATCCCCCTAGCCCAGCGGTTCTCAACCTGTGGGTCGCGACCCCCTTTGGCGGTCGAACGACCCTTTCACAGGGGTCGCCTAAGACCATCCTGCATATCAGATATTTACATTACGATTCATAACAGTAGCAACATTACGGTTATGAAGTAGCAACGAAAATAATTTTATGGTTGGGTCAGAACATGAGGAACTGTATGTAAAGGGCCAGAAGGTTGAGAACCACTGCCCTAGCCCATCCCACACTTTGGGTTGGTACTGATAAGAGCTGCAGCATGTCTGCTGAGTGTGAAGATTAGAGTCACAGAATGTTAGGGCTGGAAGAGACCCACAAGTGCACATCCTAATTTTACAGATAAGGAAACATGTTAAAGAGGCTTCTTGAGATCAGGTAGTTAGGTAGTGGCAGGATTTAAACAAAGACCCATTTCTGTACCAACCATAGAGTCTACCCATCTACATTAAAATGAACAGAGAAATGTAAGACATTCCTACTACAGGGAATTCTGGGTATGCGGCCATTGTGCAAATACATTCTCATACACAAGGGTTCACCCCGTGCCACAGGCATCTTTGAGCTTGTGAGGACAGGCATTAATTTACAAGTATTCCACTGATGAACCTAAGTTTGCCAGGCTTCAACACTCCTGCTGAAGCTGTTCTCTTTGCTGAAGGATGTGTATCTGGGTTCTGTTATGGTTGCCTCTTCCGTTGCAGGTGTTTGAACGTCATTTTGTGGTTGGGATTCTGGGCCGTGCAGCTGAACGTCTGTCTGTCACGAATCTACCTTGCTGCTCATTTTCCCCATCAGGTGGTGGCTGGAGTCTTGTCAGGTATCGGCTGCTCTGGATCCCTCCCTTCCTCTCCCACGTATCCCATTTCTCCATAATCAGGACAAAATCCCAGCATGCCAGCCATAGTCTGTGGTTATCAATGCTGTCAGCATTTTAGTGGGCTGAAAGTCAAGGGTAGGTCATTTAATATGATTAATTTCTATGGGAGTGCCCAGATCTACATTTAAGTGTGTTCCAGACAAGCTGCACCACACTAAATACCCAATTAAGTTAGCTTGAAATCTCTGAGCTTTTTACAATCTTTATTTCTTACTGATTTTCCATTGGGAGTGTCCCCTCGTTTAATTTTAAGGGAATCTACCAAACTTAACAAATTAACACAGTGTCCTAGGAAAGCTCTTTATTTAGATACATTCATTTGCAAACCTAATAGATACATACTCACACTTGGTCATTTTTATAGGTTTAGAGTTTTTAATATTTGTGGTTTTTTTTTATATCCAGTTAATGAGGGGGAGAAAAGATTTAGGCTAAGTGTAGAAAGAATTTCTTGGCTTTGCGGTAGGCATAGGAATATAAAACCTTAGGGCAATTGTGGATTTTTTTCCTGGAGATCTGTAAGAGCAGAAAACAGTGCTGAGAACAAGAGAGACAATGAGTTCATGACAACTACAAAGTAACACAGCATCCAGCACTGGGTTCCGTGTTTGAGAAGGAGCCTGGAAGCCATGTTACATGAAAGACCTGGGAATGTGTAGATTAGAGAGGAGAATAACTATCCTCAAATGTGTTAAAGAAGCTCTGGATTTACCACTTAAGTCCTGCAGAAAGAACTGAGACCAACAGATGGCATTAGAGGGGGACAGACTTCAGTCAGCTCAGCAAAAGAAAGAATGTTTGAATAATCAAATCCATTCCAAGGGGAAATGGGCTGCCCAAGTGGGAGTCAGCTCTCCACCCCTGAGGCTATTCAATGAGAGACATGAGGACCCCGCACAGGAAACAAGCAGGCAGTAGGAGGATGTGTGGAACAATACTCTTCCATCTGAAAGAGTCTATGGGTGAGGAAAGGCCGGAGCCACGTACCGGAATAAACCAGGTGACCCTCTAATCTAGCATCTGTGATTTAATGGGTGACAGGTGACATGTCACCCATTGGGTCCCAACCCACCTCTAGCTGAAGGTCCAGAGTCTTTCCTATTTCTCACCGTCACTCTTTCTCCCGCTCAGGCATTGCTGTTGCTGAAACTTTCCGCCACATCCAGGGCATCTACCACGCCAGTCTCAAGAAGTATTTCCTCATTACCTTCTTCCTGTTCAGCTTTGCCATTGGATTTTACCTGCTGCTGAAGGGGCTGGGCGTAGACCTCCTGTGGACGCTAGAGAAAGCCAAGAGGTGGTGTGAGCGGCCAGAATGGGTTCACATTGACACCACGCCCTTTGCCAGCCTCCTGAAGAACCTGGGGACCCTCTTCGGCCTGGGGCTGGCTCTCAACTCCAGCATGTACAGGGAGAGCTGCAAGGGCCAACTCAGCAAGTCGGTCTCGTTCCGCCTCGGCTGCATCGTGGCCTCCCTCATCCTCCTGCACCTCTTTGACTCTTTGAAACCCCCATCCCAAGTCGAGATGATCTTTTACGTCCTGTCCTTCTGCAAAAGTGCAGCAGTGCCCCTGGCATCTGTCAGTCTCATCCCCTGGTGCCTTGCCCGGATCCTGGGCCAGTCAGACAAGAAGTCTTTGTAAGGAAGGTGGAAACTTCAGTATTTAAAGTCAATGACTGAGCCGAGGATTGAGGGCAACCGGCGTCTCCCGCCAGCCCACTTGACGACAGAAGTGCCTGAGTCAGCTTGAGCGACCCCCTTCCTCCTATGCAATTCTAATTGTATTGGGGGATGTTTTTTTTTTGAAAAACTAGTAAGGGTATTTGAGAAAGCCTTGTCTGTTAGAAGTCGGGTAGTTCTGGGTTTTTCCCTGAAGACTTACTCATTCTTCTGTCAGATACACAAAAGTCAGACTTCCAGGTAGGGGGACAGCTCACGGTCCCAGGCTGGGAATCCCACCTGAGAATGCTCTACCCAGGCTCATTCTGATCCAGAAAAGGAGAAAAGAGAAGTGGATTTGATAGGAAAGGAAGGATGGATTAAGGAGGACTTTTTAGCATCTTGAATATCATGCAAATTATGTCAAACAATACCTAAATGGCTTTGGTTGTACTTAAACCTTTAGGTGAGGGACTCTCAATAGTGGGGGACCAACCTGAAGTGTAATTAATAGGTGGTTAGTGGGGTAATTCTGCATCTTGTATTTTTCTATTATGTAGCTGTGGTCATTGTATTGACCAGGATTTCTGAGTGGCTGCAGTGACCTAGATTTGTACGAAGTCAGAGCATTCAGGCATATTCAAGCTTCTCCTCTGTCACCCTAGATCTTCCTCCTTATTAGCCTAGCTCTGCTTTCCCCAAATTTTCCACTGGCTCCACACCCGCCCTGCTGGAGACTCAGATGCCTAAAGGTGACTCTGTGGTGGAGCTTTTTCTGTTTCAGCTAAGCCCTGAAATCTTGGGCAAAAGGGTGAGGAGAGGCAAGGATTCCCCCCTCCAGAAGGTCACTCCAATGTTACTTTTGATTCCTGCGGGTACCCATGACTCCTTTCTCTACCCCACGCCAACCAAGAGCACATTCCTGGAGGGAAAGCCTCCTTGCCTGTCCTCCAGTGTCAGCTGGTTTGCAGAATATGTCCTAAAAAAAAAAATGCTGAAGTCTATTTATTTGAGAGTCCTTGTTGTTGCTACTAATTATGTAGTTCGCCATATATTATCATTCACACCAACCTTCCTGGTCATAACATCTTTGAAAAGAAAAATATATATGTGCAGTATTTTATTAAAAACAACATTTTATTTAAGAATGAAGTCTTGTTGATTACTACATTTTAGATGCAATGAGATCTGAAGGTTCTAATTCTGGCTCAGCTAAATTTCTAGCTCTTTCCTTTATTTCCCTAAACAAATAATTTAGTTTCTGTGTACCTATGTTTTCCCCTTCGAGAAAAAAAAAAAGTGCTTTCTCTTGAGTTGGCCAGGAGCCCCAGTAGAGTTAGGGAGACTTATGAAGTGTCCATGGGCCACAGGTAGAGTTGAGCACAACACAGGCACAATATCATTGGCTAAGACTGAACATTCCTTACCAGACCACAGGTCAGCAGGAGTTGCTCTATGGGTCAAACCACCACTTGAGGGCAGACAGGCAGGGTCATTACCAAACTAAACAGGAAATGTAAGTTGTAGCAGGAGAACGAGACTGGGCAGACTGGAATGCATGACCCTGGTCAGCAAGGTTTGGGGTTATAGTTAAAGAAAGTCTGAACAGGACAGGTCATGGCACCAAGAAGCACTCAAGGGAGCTATTGCAAGTTTCTCTACGGAGTGATTTCTTTCACCCTGGATGTCCTGAGGCTGAGATCTGCTCACTCACCTCAGAACTTTGAAATGTGTTTATTTAGGGGAAGTTGAGTTCCCCTCCTGGATTTGTTTGTTTATTTGTTTGAACCAGGCCCTAGGAGACTGTAATGGTCTCACCAAGGGAGAAGGGAAATGGTCTTGTTATGTCTGAACTGAACCCCACTGCTTAGGCAGAGACCTCATCCTTGATGACTTATTTGTTCTCAGGGGCCCAGTCCAGGTTCCTTGCAATGGGATTCTGGCAGAAAGTAAATAGTGCCCCTACCCCAACAGTTGGTGAAGTTGATAAAGATCGTGATAGCAGATAAAATTTTATCGAGTACTTACTATATGCCAGACTCTGTTCTATGCATTTTATCTATTTATACAATTAACTCACTTAATTCTCCAGACATCTCTGTGCTATAATTTACCCTCATATGACATATAAATAGACATAGAGGGGTTATGTGTCTTGCCCAGAATGGTGAAGCCAGTTTAAAAACCAGGCAGTCTGACTCAGAGTCCATGCCCCACCCTCCACCTGCCTCACCCCCATACCTTACCGATATCAGTAAAATTGGCAGCTGTATCAAACTATCTTTCAGATACCAGATATGACTCTTTTTTTTTCTTTTTGTTAATCCCCACCCAGAGGATCTTTTTTCCATTGATTTTAAGTGAGAGTGGAAGGGAGGGGGAAAGACAGAGAGAAACACTGATGTGAGAGCGACACATCGATTGGTTGCCTCCTGCACGTGCCCCAATTGAGGCTAAGATCGAGCCTGCAACTGAGGTATGTACCCTTGACTGGAATCAAACCTGTAACCTTCAGTCCACTAGTTGATGCTCTATCCACTGAGCCAAACTGGCTAGGGCCAGATATGATTCTTAATTCAAACCATGGAAAATCTGATTTCTTGTAGGCAAAGGACATTATAAAACTTAGAATGATCCTCCCAGTGGGCTACTACTCGTTTCTAAGATGCCATATTTTAAAGGTATTTCATAAAATTACTATTAGAACAGGCATAACCATGTTAGTTTAACAGCAGTGCTAAAAACAATTTTTTAGCTCTTTGCTTTCTCTCTCTCAAGAAAGAGATTAAAGGTCTTGATCAGACTATCTGGGTCAAACAGTAAGGTAACTTACTTCTTGTTTTTACAATCAAGATAGAGCGAGAAGATAGAATTACCACAAAGAACTTTTGGTATAAAGCCGTATGCAGAGGTAGAAAATAGAGATGCTGTGGAAGCTTGTTTAGATCAGAGACTCCACAAATACAAGATTGCTACCTTTTATTGGAATGAGCAGAGTCTAGAAATGGACAGACCTACGGGCTTAGAATTTATAATGGGTAAAGGCCAGAAAGGGGGTCAGCTCATGATCAACTCAACATATAGCCATTGTATTAGCACATTCTGATCACTGATCTCTCCCCAAGTTACAGAGGTAGGTTTGCTTTTAAAATGACTTGTGAATCCTCAGGGTGGAAATAAGTTTAAGTGACCAATGACAGTTATAAACCAAGGTTCATGGCATGTTATAACATAATTTGCTAGATTGTTCTGGCAGTCTAACAGTTTTGAGGAGGTGGGTTGGGGTTGATACACACACCCCAATTGTATTACTGCCCTGGGAAAACAGACCCATTAAGAAAGTGCAACTTCTGCTCTCCAGGCTAATGCTGCTGTACCACAGGCTTAAGGCTCTTGTGTTTGCTTTTGTACTTTAACAAAATTGATATAGCTTTTTAAAAATTTATAACAACTTTTTTGAGGTGTAATTTACAGACCATACAATTTATCCATTTAAAGTGTGCAATTCAATGGCTTTTTGTATATTCAGAGAACTGTACAACCATCACCACAAATCAATTTGAGAACATTTTTGTCACTCCATAAAGAAACCCCATACCCATTAGAAGTCACCTCCATTTCACCCCAACCCACCCAGCCCTAGGCAACCACCAGTCTATTTTTTGTCTCATAGATTTACCTATTCTAGACATTTCATATGAATGGAATCATGCAATATGTGACCTTTTGTGACTGGCTTCTTTCACTTAGCATAATGTTTTCAAGAATCATTCATGTTGTAACATGTATTAATACTTCATTTCTTTTTATAGTCAAACAATATTCCATTGTAAGGATGTAATAAATTTTGTTTACCTGTTCATTAGTTGATGGATATTTGGGTTGTCTCCACTTTTGGCTATAATAAATAATACTGCTATGAACATTTGTGTACAAATTTTTGTGTGGAACTATGATTTCATCTCTCTTGCATATATATATATATACCTAGGAGTGGAATTGCTGAGTCATATAGTAACTCTGTTTAACCTTTTAAGGAACTGTCAGACTGTTTTTCCAAAGGCTTAGTAAGGAAGTTTTACAGTATTTCTGGTTTTGCCATCTCTTTGGATTTCCTAAGGTCATACCCTGTATTATGTCTTTGTCTAATTCTTTTCCTTAAAGAGTTTTAAAGCAAGATTGATCAGGTGATCAGATTTTAACGAAGAAATGTCAATGGGCTCCTCCTACTTTTGTCGGCAATGGCTTTATTGTTCCAGTATGCATTCCAAGAGCATTTTGCTTGAAGACATATCTGGATATCTGAAGTTCCGGCCCTGATCAATTGACTAGTTGTAACCTGTCAAAATTTGCTGACTTGTTTCCTTGAAAACCATTACTTTAGCTGCTGAATTATTAACACTTATTGATTTTTCTCTGTAGTAATTGCAGAACTAGGATAGTTGCCTTTAAGGCTTGTATGTGTAAATAAAATAGGACAATATTATTTGTAACCAAGTGATGTTCAAGAGCCTCTTGAGAATGGAAAACCTTTGGCCAAATAGCCTTCTGATGATGTTGTTAAGGAAAGAATCAACTAGAAATAGTACAAAGAAGCAGTCAACAAAAGCCACTTCCATTAGAGAACCAAAAACCTAATGAATCTAGAAGAGAAACTAGAAATTGTCCAGTCCAGTGATGGGCAACCCAAAGCCCAAAATCTAATTTCAGAGTGAACGATGAAAGCGCTGCTGCTGGGTTGTTACTTCCCAATAAAAAGGAAAAAAAGTCTACGAATATTTTAATTTTTCCTGAATTGACCCCTTTGTTTAAGTTGCTCACTATTCATTCTATTCAAAAATTGTTTTCATGTCACAGAGTCAGAAATTAAGGCCTTAGCTCCTCTAAGTCACATAAGTAAGTGTCCCCAGGTCTCGTGATTCTTAACAGAGAGCAGTCACCCTTTGCCTGTCTCCAGCATTTGCCTGGGCTGCTATGTCGACATGAAGCTGCTGAGACAGAAGGGAAAGACATAAGCAGACACTGAACCACTTCTTTGAACCAGATCCAGAGTTTGTGAACCAAATTAAAGCCACAGCTAGAATAACTATGCAAGGTGGCCTGTTCCTAATTATGTTATGTGCTCGGCGCTTCTTTTGCTTTCATAAATCTTTCCAGGGCAGAAATGTAGCTACAAGAAGAAACAACTTGGTGTTTTTATGTGTTTTTTTTGTGTGTGTCTTTTTAGCATGAGGTTGGTTTTCCAGCCAGAAAATGTTCAATGCTTTCCTTTATGCTGTCTTCTCTCTTTCTTCTTTCGCTCTTCAAGTTCCTCAGTCATGGCCTTCAGATCAGCTCAACTCACTTCAGTGTTTGAAAACTGGTAGAACTCTACTCATTCTGCTCCATCACAGAACTGGGGATCTGATCCTTTATTAGCTGCATTACTTTCTATCCAAAAGCAAACAGATTGAAAATCTAACTCCTTTCTCCTCCGTTGTGAACAGCTTGGAACTCCTTGGTGAGCGCATGCCTTCACAATTTCATCTCTCCGCCTCCATCTTTCACTCTGATCTCCTCCTTCAACACCAGCCCATTGGCAACATGCCACTGATCCCTGTGTGATCACCCCAGTAATGAACTCAAGTGAGCCTGTTTTTGTTGTTGTTAATCCTCACCTGAGGATATTTTTTCCCATTGAATTTTTTTTAGAGTGGAAGTGGGGGGAGAGGAGAGAGAGAGAAACATCAATGTGAGAGAGACATTGATTCGTTGCCTCCCCCAACCAGGGCCGGGGATCAAACCTGCAACCCAGGTATGTGCCCATGACCAGGAATTGAACCAGAGACCCTTTGGTCTTTGGGCCGATGCTCCAACCACTGAGCCAAACCAGCCAGGACTCAAGTCAGTCTTTTGAGAGATGGAATTTGGCTTAATTGATTTGATAACCCAAGTGGCATAAGTCAATTTCTTTGGGTCATGTCTTTAGGCTGCCAAAGCCCTCCTAACCAGGCCATTCCCCTCCCCACCCCCACCCCCAATACAGTGAATACAATGGGATGACAATGGCATCAACTTTCCCTACAGGCTGTAGTGAAACCACCATGGACACGTTACACCAAAGCCTCCAAAAAGTTCCTTCGCTTCAGAAGCCTTAGGTGAGGCCCTGGATCCTGACAGGTATCAGAGCTGATTCAGGAAAAGCTGATTCAGCAACCCCAGTCTTTGATCTGGTTCTCCAAGCTTTGTCAGCAGGTTTGCTAGTTACAGTGGCTGCCAAACTGTTATCTCCAGAACTATGCCCTTTCTCATTTTCTATCTATAGTGCTCTGCACAACTACACAACATGCTTCTAAGAACTTCCAAAGGTCAAATGACCCCAAACATAATGACTGGTGAGTTCATTCCCCAAACTGAGGGGTGGTTGAGCTCAATCCACTTCAAGAAAAATAAAACACCTGGGGAGGATCCTGCCCACTTTGGGCTCCTCCACCTGAAAGAGTTCAAGATTTCCAGTTAGTTCCAGGTATTCTTTGGGGATACCTTCAAAACTCAATCCTGCAGGAAGATTAATTGGGGGAAATGAATTTGAGGAAAAACAAGAAAGTGTTGGAAAAGAGCTTGGTGAGGGGAAGAGTTGGGCATGAAAACAGGTTTCCCTCAAATGTTATTCTGAGCTGAACCTGCTGGGAAGCCCAGGTCAGAGAAGATGAAGTTGGAATGTTCCATTCTCTTCACAGGTAGGGGAGATTCTCATACTACTGCCAAAACACTATTATTTCCACACAAAATATCTATCAAAGAAATGGTTCTCAAGTGAGGGCAATTTTGCCTTTCGGATGACATCTGGCAATGTCTGGAGACATTTTGGGTTGTCATTGCTGGAGGGGTGCTTACAGGTATCTAGGAGGTAGAGGCCACGCAAGCTGCTAAACATCCTACAGTGCACAGCCCCCCACAACACAGAATGATCCTGCTCGAAATGATAATAGTGCCAGGACTGAGAAACCCAGTAACCAACCAGAGAGGAGAATCATCACAATTTACCTAAAAGAATTTTCTTCCAGTGACTGTTTTTCAACGCAGCAACTGCTGTGCAAATGGGTCCTCTGTTCTGCCAGAAGCTTTCCCTCCAACGAGGTCAACTTGTTAAAGTAACTGGAGTCGTTGCCTCTGGGTTGATAGGAGTTAAAGGCACTCTCAGCTCTTGGCCTTTTGTAGAGATTCTGAAGCTGAATGTGTTAAGAAGCATCCACAGATGTGGACCTCATTACATGCAGGATAAAATGTGTGAAGGACTGAGAATTGTAGATAAAGAGTTGGGGTCAGAGGGGCGGAGTCTGGCAAGGAGCCCCTATTGTAAGAGTTTGGTAGACAAACTGCCCTCCCCTCCCCAAAGGCTCTGGATAGAGTTAACATTGTTGTTAAATCACCAGGGAGAGGAATGAATAACACAAAACATATCCTTAGATGAACAAACAAAGAGCGTAGTTAAGACACACTGCATAACACCAGCGCTTACTCCCACTGAGCCTAGACTTGACTTCTTTGGAGAAGGCATGAGATGAGGTCTAACTTTGTTAGTACAAACTCCTGCTTTAATTTCTGTTACTGGCTGAAGGAAAAGCCTAATTTGATTGGCTTTTCCTTCAGCCAAGTTAAAGCTGAGAAAGGAAAAAAAAAGTCCCAGACGAGATAGCCTTCTGGTGATGATGTTAAGGTAAGGATTCACTAGAAAACTGATTTTAAATGCTGTGTAGACTTGAATAATAGTTTATTCCGATGAATGTTTCCTTGCTTTCTAGTTGTTAAATATTAACCCATACCCAATATATATTGTTTTAAAAATATTCTATATACCCTTAACTTGCCACAAATATCCATCCATCTTTTTCCTATTTTTTACAGCTCCTTGATTTAATGTCCTTTTAGTTCTTAATATGGCTGTCCAATTTCCTATTCTGAACTCTTGTTTCTAGTTGTTCTGTTGTTATTTTTAAGAAGTATGACTCAGGCTGTAGGCCTGACTGTAATAGTAATTAAAGAGCCGGCTTGGCTCAGTGGATAGAGTTGTCAGCCTGCGGACAAAAGGGTCCTCAGTTCGATTCCAGTCAAGGGCACATGCCTTGATTGCACGCTCTCACATCGATATTTCTGTCTTTCCCTCTCTCTTCCATTCTCTCTAAAAATCAGTGGGAAAATATCCTCAGGTGAGGATTTTTTAAAAAAAAGTTTAAAATAAAACTTTTGTACATGTTTCTTTGGCATCTCTGATATATTCTGGCCTCTGGAACCTAATTTCCTCCTCTCTGCCCATTTACACAACAGTCTGTGCCGCTGGGCGGGTATTGGTAAGCCCTGGGCAAGGTCTGAGGATTGCTCTGCCAGAGAACAGCAGACTGACTCCAAACCGGCTGTAATCGCAGCGTGTCTTTCCTGCAGCTCCAGCCCTTTCTTGGTGTCTCTAGATTCTGAGGCTACAGTGATGCTTCCCCACAGCCTTGGCACGTAACTATGAAGACTTTTTGCTGCAAAACAAGACCTGCTGGTCTACTTTCTATGCTCAAATAGTTGTCTTAGGCTCAAAATGGTCAGACCCTGGAGTGTGTTGCAATAGATACTGTAACTCACAAGCAACTTTACAGAAGAGGCATCAAACTCAACTCTAAACTACATTTTCCTTCCCTCAAAAGTCACTTCCAAATTTTTTTGGCGCAACACAAATTTGACATAGTTGAAAACTTCCTGTTTGGTGTACTTGTCACTTCAAATACTTTAATCTACACATTCCCTAGAGCCAGCAGGGGCTACATTCCTGTCATTTAAAATAGTTCACTGGGGTTTCCTTATGTCACTATACCATAACTTGCCCGAGTCATTCCCTTATTTGGCATTTGGCTGATTTCCAGTTCTTCACTCCTATAAATAGCAGCACATGAACATCTTTGCACAAATTACATTTTTTTCCCTTTTGGGTTATTTCCTTGGGGTATATTCCCAAAACTGGTATTAGTGGGTCAAAGGTTTGAAAAGTTTCCTAGCTCTTGTTACCCACTGCCAGAACAGTCTCCGGGCGGACTGTGGTATATTTGAGCATTTCAAATGTTTAACTGGGTTTCCCACGACATACAAGATTAACTTTCCTCTTCTCTTCTTCTTGCATAATCTTCGGCAGGGGAGGGAGTTACAAAATTTCAAATAAATCAAGAACAAAGACAGAAGCACTCCTTCTATAGCTAGAGACGAGCTTTTTTAGGCTAACTTGAGAAAATGCAACCCCACCAATGCTGGGATGAGAGAGCTGTATTCCAGGCAGAATAGAAAATGACACCCAAGGTCTGTGAAGTTGTGTCAGCTGATGATATCTGAGGCTGAGATAGTATCAGGGAGAATGCAAAGCTGGCAAGTGCTGAGTGATCAGGAAGACTTGGTAAAAAGGGTGGGGAGAGAGGTCCAAAATGGCATCGCTGCCTTTGGGGTGATGGCACCAGCAGCGAGAGAAATGCACTGGTTCTGTGCCTTTGAGATTCGGGCTATCCACCATTGGGAGGTGACTTCTAAGAACTGTGAATACTGAGGAACCTTGGTTTCCTTGGTTTAAGAATCAAGATCAAAACGAAACAAAAATAACCCACGGAGTCATCCTGACCATCTGCTTCCTTGAGCTACTAATAGTGATGATGATGATGATGATGACAATGGTGATGATGATGATGGTGATGATGGTGATGGTGGTGATCAGCATGTACTAAGTACTTACTGTGTGCCTGTCACTTTTCTTTAATTGATTTGCGATAGAAAGAGAGAGGAAGGGAGAGATAAAGAGACATCAATGTCTTGGTCCGCATATTTATGCATTCATTGGCTACTTCTTGTATATGACCTGACTGGGGATCGAACCCACAACCTTGACATATCAGGACAACTCTAACCAGCTGAGCTACCCGGCCAGGGCTGTGCTTGGCCCTTTTCTAAAGGCTTCACACATATAACTCATTTCATTCCCCAACAACCATTGTTATCCCCTCTTTACAGATGAAGAAACAGAATCAGAAAGCTAAGAAACTTCCTCAAGGTCACAGAACTAGTAAGTGTGTGAGCCAGATTCAAACCAAGTCAATTGACCACAATGCCGGTGCTCTGAC